>NW_017180684.1:390258-426289 GCF_001652005.2 Ceratina calcarata
GGATATTTCCTTCTATACTTTTTAGCACATAGCTATTTACTATTAGCATTATTCTTCCGACGTCTGATTTCTTTTTAATTATAGCAAATGCGTTTTTCTAAGGTACATAAACTTTTGGGATTGACTGTATAGTCAATACATCCTTAAGTCACGTACATTGAAGAGAAATATGCACGAATCGGAGCGACACGCACGGGGTGTAACATATAAATTTATCCAATGTGTCGAAGACTTTCAGGGACAAGCGACTGAGAATAGACGATTGCTCGACTCACGATCTTATACCCTCTCGACCGAATCCTGTCCATCACATATCAATTTTCCGAAGTTCGCCCCAGGGAAATCGATTCTCAATGCTTGCACGGTCACTGGGATTTTTTATTTTCTTCGAGTCGTGACCTAATATCTCGAAGGGGAATATTGTACAACGTAAAGTTGGATACGATCCGATATTTAACGCGTGATTAATACCGTGGAATGTGTACAGCGACGGAATATTCCGGCCGTAAATTTTGATAATCCGTGATATCGTGTCTCACGTGACCGATGTTTGATCACGTCGATTGAGCCGAAGACCGACGACGACCAGGGAACGTGCACGCGGAAGACCCGTACCGAGACACGCGATCCAATTCCTTCAAGGTAACCGACGTTAGTCCTCCGCAGCTGACGTATTCTGTTCGTTCTGGAATTATTGATACGATTCACCGACGCGAAACCGATTCCCCCGATACCAAAGCTTTCGCGGAAATCGATTTTCAATGTTGCCTTCCTGAATATGGGATTATTGTCAAGACTGTTCGACCGTGAAATCCTGCGCTTTTGCTGAATAATTGGGACGGTTATTCAAAAGTGGGGCAATGATTCGTCGATTCAGTCAGCAAATTCGTCCTCCCAAGGGAGAGAAGAATTAACGAGAGGGGATTTCAATTTCGTTTTGTTTGAACAACTCCACGATTTTGATTCTTCTATTGTTTCATGCTCCACCGTTCTGGGAAGAATCGTATTAAGAAAACGAGAAAAGGACGAGGGTACCGGTTCGTAGGAATAATAAAACTGAGAGAATAGGCATATGAAAGAGGCTCGTATACGTCTTCAGCTTTTTCTTAAGATCACGGTCTTTGACGTGCTTGAATTGCACACGTGTTCGGTGACGTACGTACAATAAGGAACAGACCTCAAGTTAAACGACCAGCCTCTCCCTGCTGACCCAATTCGCGAAGCGCCCTGTGCCACGCACGCGTGACGTCGCGAATCTTCACCGTGCGTGGGCAGTGCGTGAGGGTGAGCGCAAGGCCAGTCACACACATAGGCGGTGATCTTCTCAGACTTCGTTTCTTTCTCTTGTTCCGTTTCTGTCTGCATCGGCCGATCAGCTGGTTCGCTCTTCATCTGCGTCCAGACTGCATTCACGAAAGCGGCGAAATTATTGTAATAAAACGTTCCTCGAAACGTTGGTTCATGAATTTGTTACCTCCTCATGTGAGACATTGAATTGGGTTTCAGTCGTTTTCTAAAAAAAGTATCCATAAAAATATCACCTTGGAAGATAAAAAAAGAGGAGTTAACGTCATGGTTGAAAAAATTCTTCTCCGGCTACGCTGCACGGAATTCTCGACTTCCACGAAATTAAACCTGTAAATAAGTCTGGCTACTCTCGTTAGTCGTAGCTTCCGGCGGAGGACGTAATTGCAAATTAGCGACGGACTCGCGAGCAGAAAGAAGGGGATGAAAAAAGAGGTTTGAAGAAACGTGGAGAAGATGCTTCAAGTTTCCTACCTTCCTCTCCCCTTGACGACCGCCAGGCCTAGAATCCAGCGTTACATATTTCATGGAGTGCGAGAGAGCCTCGGCTTTATGCAGCCGATGAATGCGAGATCTAAGCAAAGCGCAAAAGTTTCGTTAAGTGCTATTTTTAGACGACCATTTCACGTGCTATGAAGTATGCATATGGCGGTCTGGCCGATGTTCGCGAGTCGCGAACGATTTCCTTTCATCCGATCACTGATAGCGTGAAAGATATTAAAAGAGCCAAGCTTATTTTCATCATCAATTGCCAGCCAGTAAAACATGTTAAAAAATTTAAGATTTTGCATTAAAAAAAAACCCACGGCCGTGATCGCGTCTTCAATTTACGGGCCAAGTCGTCTGTGTAGTTTGGTACTTTTCAATTTTCCGGGGCAACACGGTTCGACGGAGATGGCGAAGTTTCCTCGTTCAGCCCCGAAAGATGTTTGGGTCAGGGAATTCTGGTTCTTTTCGTAGATCGTTCAGGCGACAAGTTTTCGCTCGTTGAATTTACGGTGAAACTTGGAAATTTCCGGAATCTAATATTCAGGATTCAACGAGACGCGAGCGGCCCGGCCCCCGCTCGATATTAGAGGCTCCGGCCTGCACGGAATGCCGAGGCGTAAATTTCAAGCGTTTCTCGACTGCCCGACCCATCGTCTCGTCTTGGTTGACCAAGCGATGATTGAACTGACGGCGACGGCAATTGAAAAATTCAAGTTCTATAAAACTGACGAAGTTTTTGCTATCGATTCTCCTGATTGACATCGAACTTTGACTCGGCAATAAAGAAGTAGGTCAAATTAAAATATCCGTCGTGGGATAAAAGGTTAAATGTATAAAGGAAAATCTTGAATAATTTCTGGTCCTTCGTGTCAAAATATCATAAAGTCAACGTGAACAGGTAGTTAAATCGGTTTTCGACGATCGCAAGTTTCGTGGCAGCAGGTAATTCGATTCTGCGTCGATGGAAATCAGTTTACGTGGTGCAACACGGTTACACGAATTCACGTTGCCTACGCCGGTTTCCTATTTATCGGATGGCGTGTACTATTAACGGGTCACCGATTCCACGTCGCTACCAGCAGACTGCACGAGCACCCGAGGGGTGCACGTGACACAGAGGGGTGCTAGAAGAACGTACAGATTTCCTTGAACAGCAAAGGGAAGGGTCTTGTGGATGGGACATCTTTTCGTCTAATCGAATTATTTCGTATCATCAGCTTCTCTAGGGTGAAATGTGCTGTGCATCGATTCATTATATGATAAAGGTTATTAAATTCCATTTTGATAAATGAAAATGATATTTCTCTCAATGTTTTAAATCACATTTCTTGCTGATTCATCTGAGGAAAGAAATTCGAACATTTGCTTCATGTACTTATACGAGGACGCTCTGTTTAAATTTTTTTGGACATAATCCAAAGAAATGAACTTGGATATTGGATGGTATCCCCGTTATCGAAGTATCTACAGTGACGAACGAGGGCGAGAATTCTCGCTGACCTGGTTGATCTAGTAGCGTTCGTCTAGCTACCCTGGCCAGTTTGGCGCACAGGAAAAGGACGAAGGTGGTCGGAACGATTAGGAAAAATGAGATGTTAGCAGAGGGTTGGAGGGAACAGGGCGCGGTGGGGCTCGTATTCGCAAACGAGGAGAAATGGGGACCAATTAAATTTGTGCTACACCCGCCCGCCCGCGGGGTGGAACATTTTCCCTGGTCGTGAGGCACGAGAATTCCGGGTTTTTCTCCAAAGTGAATAACCACGTCCGTGCCTGCTGAACTTTTATTTAAGCAAACGGTAATTGAATCGCTGTACTTCGGACATTTACAAATGCGGCCCGGTAAAAAGTGAACAGGAGGAAGAAGATTGGACTTTTTCTAGCCTCTGTCTACGTGCTATGCTGCCGGTTAAAGTAGACGCTACGGTATCTAGACGTTCGTGAAAAGGAATTTAACTCCTCGCTTCGCGTTTTTTTACCACCACAATTTCTTTCCCAACATCGTTCTCCTCGTTATTGCATTACCTACCTTCGTGGTACATCTTAGCTAGCCAATCCGTCTAATGTATCTCGAGCAGCTCGGTCTAACTTTCTGTCTGAAATAGTTTGGGAGCTACTAAAATTTTGACCACCGAAAACCCAAGTGATCCACCAACTTCCCAAGGCGGGTGATCCATTCCTCTAAATTCCTACCATCCAATTCGAAAATCACTTTGCTGCATCCCCAAGGTATTAATCTACTTCCTACCCCGTCCAATCCTCTCAGTACTTTTTCTCCAATGTAAAAAAAAAAGATACTACTAACCGTAATTATTCCAAAAATAACCAGAACAGGAAGCGTGAATCTAAAAATGGTTCGCTCCATGAAAGGGTTCACGCTTTCTGTGATCGACGAAAAAAAAGAGCCGCGAACCTTGAGATCAAAGCCCATGAGACGAGCCCACGGCGCCAGGTGGTCCGCGCGTGACGCGTCCCCATATGCTCGGCCGCGCGTGTCGCGAGCACACGCGAACGCACGAGGCGAGGGAGAGCGAGAAAGAGAGAAGGTGGGTGGCCTGGTTGGGTATTGATCCGTGATAGAGGGGGTGGTTAGGTCGCATGCGCGTCTGCGGCGACGGCTCCGTCCTCATCGACCCGCGAGAGCACGGCGACAGACCGAAACGGGGAGAAAACGGAAAGCGGAGCGTCGCGTCACGGGGGCGGAAGCAGGGGGCGCGAGACAGCTTTTGAATCAGAATGGTACGGTACCATCGATGACCGGCGGCGGGGAAGGTGTGCGAACACGAGCCTGGAGCCGATTTAAATCATTCCGGGCGGCAATTTCGGAGCCTCCCGAAGGCTTTCGGGGATACGCGAGCAGAACACGCGAGACGGCTGGCGCCGTTTTCCCCTGTCCTCCGGGGACGAGGCATGATCGGTGGCTGGCGTCGACTAACCCTTTCGCCGTGTATGCGCACCGGCAGCGTTGCACCACTGACGTTCAGTACCTTGGGGGCACGATTGTTCATTCTAGAGACATTTAATTTTTAGATACACAAACATTGACTTTGTACAGCTAATTACCATAGGTGAGAACTCGGGTCGGTCTGTATTAAACTCTGGAAGGGTTAATCGAGCGTTACTCGTTATATCGAGTAGGCACCTGTACAGGTGCATCAAGGATGGTAACATTTTCAATATGCAGCCTTTCGATGGCATAGTTTGAATATTGCATGATGGAGAGAGGTAGTGTTTGTTGTCGCGAACGTAGGAGGAGTATTAGAAGAGTGCTTGATTGTTTGTTCAGGTGCAAGGATAATCGTATAATGAGATTGACTCAGGTGGTTGGCTACACGATAGCTGCACACTTACGCACGCTTTGTGTATACAGATTTTGGTCCTTCAAGGGTTATCTCATTCAGAGTTCAAATTGAGCATCAATTATTTTATGAACTTTCCTGTGTGTTCCATTATTAATCGAATGATCGATTCTCCGGCCGTGATCCTTTCGAGTGGGCGTGGGCGTCTGCAACGTCCACGCATATAATGCATATTTCCGTTGTTCGGCTCGTTTTATCGCGAATACTGCTTAAGCAGCGGAACCAGCTTGAGAGCCTTTCTTGTTTATCTACAACGGTAAACGATATCCGACTTTACGGGCAATATTTTTTGCCGAGTTGCAAGGTTTATCTACCTCTATTCAGTATTTACTATGAACACTGGGACCGCATTTGGTAGCGCATTCATGGAGTAAATCTGCAAGTATATCATTTCCGCCTGACTTAGCGTGCGCCATAAACTTAGAGGAGATCAACTCGTTTCAAAGATATCGCATGGGCATAATAATATTTTCCTGAGAAGAAAATACGACAATTGGATTTAGAGAAACTTCTTATCTATGGTCGTTTCGCATAAATTGTTAAACAAGTTTAAAAGAATTCCTATACTGTTCTCATTGACTCCTACATTTTAACCCAGATCACGTATAATACATGGAAGGGCTGTTTCGATGAAATACAATATTCCATTTCATTTTCAAACAGAATCTCGGATTTACGATGGACGAAAACAGAGATATTCTCCGAATTCGGAATGAAACGTCCCACGCTGTTACATAACGTTGCCATTTCCGCGAATTCGTACGGTGGCGCAGGCTTGCCGTCTCTCTCGCAGCCACCCCCGCGGAAAGCTCGATCTGTCGCGGGGCGAAACGAAGTCGGGTCCTCGGAACAGGAATCAAATTAGGTTAAGCATGGCTGACTTCGTCAGAATTCCGGGCTGACCCATTGTCGTATTTCCGGTACCACCCACTCGTCGATTTCAACCCGTGGCCAAAAGGGGTGGTCATGCAACTCGGTTAAAGCAGGTTTGCCGCGATTCAATTCTTGGCGTCCTCTCGTTGTCCTAAACTAAGCATCACTATTGTTCAACTTAATTTTTTGTTTGCTTATCATACTCGGTTCTGATTCTACATTTTCTGAAAAGTTTCGACTGTCATAAAAAATTTCCTTATCACTTAACAAATGAATTTACTCCAGGTTTTCATTTACTTTCACGTCCATTGACGTGCAAGTAACTAATTTAACGGAGGGGTCGAAAATTGCAGCTGTACCTGACAGTAAAATTGGGTCTGTCTTATCTTTATGGCCTATTATACCGCAAAATCTGCCGATTTGCCCGGGACTAATTGCAGCCGCGTCCCCTGTTTCTGGCAAATAATTACGATCCCCTAGATACGCCTTCTTCTCAATAAAACCGGACGTACCCTCGACCTTAATTCGACAATTACAATCCCCGGCGCGACTGTTTGTTCCCTTTGTAACGTTCGAAGTTCTTCCCTTCGAAAAACGGTCGACTACGCGCGATCCATCTTTCGCGAGGGGAAAACCTTTCTGCGACCTTTCCGAAATTCACTCTTGGCTTGATCTCGTTCGATCGATCGTGGACGTTCGCCCGATTACACGCGTCTAACGTTGAGAAATTACTCGGAGAAGTTGTTGACGACGGAGCTCTCTTCCGGTAGCTCAAGGCCGGGGGATCAGTGATGGGATTTGTCGAATAGAGTCGGGGAGAAGCCAAACTGGGAGTAATGAGGCTCAATCTATTTACCATAGGAACGTTTTTGTGACTTTCCTCATTAAAGGAAAGAAGACCTTAATCACTCTGTTTACGGAATGCCAAGTCACAGAAAAATACTAACACGATATTTCGTGTCTCTGTTCTGTTCCAAGTAACATTCTTACAAACATTTCATCGAAATAAGATCATATCTATACGTTATCGTGACGCTTTCCTGGGAGGCGACCACATCCGGTCTACGCGTACGAATCTCGTATCTACTGTACTAAGAACTATTTATGATATGATAAGCCAGAAGAAAAGTCTTGCAAAATGCATTATGCTGACCATAGTGAACACTTGAAAATCGTTTTGTTTTCTCTGGATAAGAAGAATTGTCTACTCCCAATGGAATTCACGAAGTTCGATACGTGAATCAGAAAATATCTTCGGGCATCCACTTGAATTGTATCAAACATTCTTATCTATTTTGTCAATTAAGAAAAGTTACAGAGCTCACGACCCGTTTTACAGTGTCAACTTAACTCGATAAATAATTTATGATAATTCAATATTCGATTGTACGGGTCCCGGTGACTCGTTCACGATTAGATAAAAATGGTTGCGGGTCGATCTAGTCTGCTGCCGGTCGGTCGTAAAGAGCGGTAATTTGGTTAGACGAGAAGCGTAAACGCGCGACGACGACAATTCCGCGACATTATTATCTCTCGTTGATCGTCGCACACGGTGTTCTCGTCATTGAGGAAGCACGATTATGCAATTTCGTTACGTACGCACCTTGCACATACATATATGCGTGGACACGTGGAATGGAATAGCACAGGGCTACGTTGCATCTCGAGGAATTCACAAATTATTTCTCGTTTCCATAATAATACATTAATTTCAAATTAATATAACTTCGAACTCCTTAATTTATTTAAAATTTTCTTGACACAATAATGATTATTTATTTGTAAAATTTTAAACGTGTGCCATTATTCAACTTATTGCCAGAACAAAATTAAGAATGGTTTTAACAGTAAGTAGAATAGGTCCCTTCCAGTCAGACACGTGACGCGTACATCAATTACTCTTACTCAAGGAATCTGTTCTGACTAAAGGATAACGTTATCTAAAAAGATCCTTTGAAAGCGGACGTTTTTATAAGAAGATGAATGTGTGTGATGACAGGACAACCGCATTGTGATCGCGTATGATATTCCATGAGAGGAGTAATTTTGCTAAATAATTGCCTTCATCCGATATGAGAAATTTCGTCACGGCACGGTAAGCGTGGAACGAAACTGGGTATTAAAATATCGGTCATACGGATGCGAAATGACAGAGCGCGTGGACTATCCGAGGCAATTTATTTGGACGGAACGAGAGCTCTGCCGTCGACACACACCGCTCGTTAAAATCGTTGACGAATAGCCGTGCGTACCTTTGTGTCTGTATCATTCGGATCAATAGAAGGCTGAGTATTCGTTGCCCGCGGCCCTACGTCCGCTCTCCTTCGATCCATTTTTCACACACGCGTCTCCGCGTAGTCCTGTCAACGATATCGATGATGATGAAACGGGCTTTTCAATTCGTATGAATCGTTGCGAGCCAGACGGTGTCAAACGGCGAACCTAGGGACGATCCATCGACACGGCATGAGCTCTAAAGATAATGAGATGTAAAAAATGATTCCTTCGACGCGTCGAGAACCACTGGCTACCCGCCAATCTATTTCATTTGCTTCCGCGACACGTTTAGAATTGCAATCACCGTTCCGAGTCGACGAGAGGTCGAGACAATTTACTGCACTGCGGCTAGGCAAAATCTTCTCCTCCAACGAGTGACAATTATCGCATCGCCCCGCGTATGCACCGAGTAGCTTCCACGATCGATACGCGGAGTGCCATTATGCGCGATGCATCTCGCGAATTTTAACGCGAGCAGAACTCGCAAACCGGAGAGAAACTGAACGGTGTATTTTTTCTAACAATTTTTACCTTGGCTCGATTCACTCGAATTGGTTAATTCAGAATATCAAACGTCCATAGCAAATGTTGAATTAATTGTGGTAGTAATTTAACGAAAAAATTTTCATTTTTTTTATGCAGTGAGGTTTGTTGATAATGTAAAACGTGTGGAGGAATTATATTGGGGGTAAGCATGGTTAATCCAGCGATCGATTAATCGAGTCCTCGTGGCTTTCTTTTACCGCAAGAGACAAGGGGTGCGACCCTTGCGAATTCGTGACTTGTCGTCGACTTTCTAGGGCTTGAACCTTAGGAACGACCCCTCCGAGGGACGTTTCGAGGTTTTTATTCCGCGTATCCACGTTTGTACATCGTTTGTATGCGCCGAAGCACTCGGGGAAATGAGATCACGCCTGCTCGTGGAAATATTCCGCTAGAAACTGTTCCCGAATATTCTGTTTCTCTCAAATTGTCGCGCTTAAACGAGTCCATTCTTTTCTATTCCGATAGTCAACAGAGAATCGTTTAACTTCGTAGGGACGAAAAATAAATTTTGATCACGTTAATCAAACTTCAACGTAGAACGTTTGAAGCATTAAAAGTTAAAATACAAATTCTGTACGAATGCGTACCGCGAATTTAATATAGTTTTCGAGTTTGAAAAACGGGAAAGAGCAACAATGGAGGTGGAACGAGCATACAATAGAGTTGTTCACAATAGAAACCACGATTAATCCCGTAAGGCCGTCGCTCAAGGATCCGTTCGATCCGGGATCGAACCGATTTCCAGCGGCACGCCTGCGTCCAACTGCTACCGGAAACGGTCGTTATCCAAACGTCGGCTGGTCGAGGCCGCTCTTGAAAATTAGGCTTACGACTTCACTTGCTCGATCCGCGCTCCTCACGTGCTTCAAAAATTGTTACCTCGACGCGACTGCAATGTTTTACCACTGCGTGTTTCTAAAATTTCATAAACAATTTATTTGTTCGTTTTACGCGACCGCCGACCCATCGATTTATTTTATATTTTTTTTTGTCTTCTCATCTCATGTTTTTTTTATCATCTCATTTTTTACAGCATGGCCGCTCAGACTCGTACAGGGTCGCGACGTTACCGAAACTTCGCGATGACAACAAAACAGCTGACGGGATGTACAAGGTATTCACAGCGCGGTACTTCCGGTCCGCGCTGGCAATTTTTTTTTTCTTTTTTTTCGGGGCTTGCTTCGTCGACGGAACTCGGAGCTCCGTCCTTTCTGCTACAATCGCTCTTCTCCATGGCTTATGAATTCTTTCTGCGAATTTCTTCTTTCTGTCAATTCTCCGTGACCGTCGAATTAACTAGTGTCCATGGCCACGCAATTCCAACGGCCTATTCTTTATGGTTATTCTGCTACGAAAATCTTCTGAAACTCTATTCTAGTTTCCTGTTCTTTCTGCTCATTCTTCATTGATATACTTTTATTAACTTCTTTCTTCTCCAAAAGATGAATTATTATACGCTATCTAACTTCTCTTTTGTGTATACTCTTCTCTTCTATCCGATGATTAATGCTGTCGTACTCTTCCTCGCACAATACTCAAGCTCGGCATAACACGAATTGCTAACATAGATTACCAAGCCTTTGTGTACTATCGTCGTGTTACAATTGATGGCAAAGGGAAATTTATCGTGAGGTTTCGTCTATCGCTTGTGTATATCTTCTGCCTCGACGCATCTAATTTAGGGTAACAGACTAATACGAGGTGAAGGGTGTGCCAAGGAGTACGTTTAATTGGTCCTTCAATTATTCCAACGTCGACTTGGTCGAAACGGATGATGGCGTAATCAACTATGATCCTGTGATTAATTCTTGTGTTCGTAGGCTCTATCAAACACGCTGTAAATACTTCTCTGTGGCGCAGAGGTAACCCAGTTCCCATATCCCGAAAGTTTATGTCACCAACAATGTACATTTACCAGCTTGAACAGTTTCTGTATTTCCAATTACTAACTCCGCGGCATACTGTCCTGGAGGTGGATAAAAAAGGATGACCGCTTTAAGCCCGATGATCCATTTTGCCTTATCCGAATCCTTCGGACTTTACGTATCCTTCGCCTTTAATCGTGACAATTTTACTGACGGTTCTGGTGTTTGCAAAATAGTCGCGGCGGAAGCAACCAAAGCGGAGGACGGACAATTTAGATGACTTGAAGCAGGAGTTGGACATCGACTTCCACAGGATCACGCCCGAGGAACTGTATCAAAGATTTCAAACGCACCCCGAAAACGTGAGTATTCAAGTACAGTTGGGAAGGGAAAAGTGGAGAGGATCGCGCGTTCCAGTTTAGAATAATTAATCGACGCTGACGCGAGCGAAGTTTTCTCTCGCCCTCTCCCTCTTGTATGATGCACGAGTACCTTTCGCTCGCTCTATCTTGAACCGCGGTGCACGCGTCGATCGATCGAGTTATTTAAAGCTCTCGAGTATCATCGGTGACACGAAAGTCATGATATCCCTTATTTAGCGGGGCCGATAATTGTGGAACGCGTTGCCACTGTTAATACACGGCGTGAATGGGTTAATTGAAAAGAAAAAAGAAGCCGTAAAGTCTGTCGACTGGCAGGTAGAAATAGAATTTGCTGAGTTAATAATGGATACGTTACTGGGAAAGCATCGCTTGCACGAATTTGATTCAACCTTTACATCGAATAATTTTCGTCGTCGATAAATGAGCTGAGGCCGACCCTAATTAACGCGACGGTACTTTCAATCGGGTTAGACTGGACTTATTTTAAGACGAGACTCTCAATAAATGTCCAACGAGCTAGAAAGTTTACGCTCTATAATCCAGTACGAAGTATACTTGTCTCACTTGGACAACTGATACCAAGCGGATTCCGATGTTGCAGGGCCTCAGCCATGCGAAGGCAAAAGAGAACCTGGAGAGGGACGGTCCGAACGCATTGACGCCACCGAAACAGACGCCGGAATGGGTGAAATTCTGCAAGAACCTGTTCGGTGGTTTCGCGTTGCTGCTGTGGATCGGCGCGATCCTCTGCTTCATCGCGTACTCCATCCAGGCGACGACAAGCGAGGATCCGAACGACGACAATCTGTACCTGGGCATCGTGCTGGCGGCGGTCGTGATAGTGACTGGCATATTCTCGTATTACCAAGAGAGCAAATCGAGCAAGATCATGGAATCGTTCAAGAACATGGTACCGCAGTTCGCGACCGTGATCAGGGAGGGCGAGAAGACTCAGCTGAGGGCGGAGGAATTGGTGCTGGGAGACGTGGTCGACGTGAAATTTGGCGACCGTATACCGGCCGACATCAGGATTATCGAGTCGCGAGGATTCAAGGTGGACAACAGTTCGCTGACTGGCGAATCCGAGCCCCAATCGAGGTCTCCAGAATTCACGAACGATAACCCGTTAGAAACAAAAAATCTCGCGTTCTTCTCCACGAATGCCGTTGAAGGCACCGCAAAAGGAGTGGTGATCTGCTGTGGTGATCAGACAGTGATGGGAAGAATTGCTGGTTTAGCATCTGGCCTTGATACTGGTGAAACACCGATCGCTAAGGAGATTCACCACTTCATTCATTTGATTACGGGCGTGGCCGTGTTCCTTGGGATAACGTTTTTCCTCATCGCGTTCATTCTCGGTTACCATTGGCTCGACGCGGTTATCTTCTTGATCGGAATTATCGTAGCTAACGTACCGGAAGGTTTGCTCGCGACCGTCACCGTGTGCTTGACGCTTACTGCGAAACGTATGGCGTCGAAAAATTGCTTAGTAAAGAATCTGGAAGCCGTCGAAACGCTTGGCTCTACGTCTACCATCTGCTCGGACAAGACCGGAACCCTGACGCAGAACCGCATGACCGTCGCACACATGTGGTTCGATAATCAGATCATTGAAGCGGACACGACGGAAGATCAGTCCGGTCTCCAGTACGACCGCACAAGTCCCGGTTTCCAGGCGTTGGCAAAGATCGCGACACTCTGCAACCGGGCTGAGTTCAAGGCTGGGCAGGATCGCGAGCCGATCTTGAAGAGGGAAGTGGCCGGCGACGCTTCGGAGGCTGCCCTGCTCAAATGCATGGAGCTCGCTCTCGGCGACGTCATGGGAATCAGAAAGCGCAATAAGAAAGTATGCGAGATTCCTTTCAACTCGACGAACAAGTACCAGGTCTCTATCCACGAATCGGATAATCCGGACGACCCCAGGCACCTGCTAGTGATGAAGGGCGCCCCGGAGAGAATCCTCGATCGCTGCTCGACCATATTCATCGGCGGCAAGGAGAAAGTGTTGGACGAGGAGATGAAGGAGGCGTTCAACAATGCTTATCTTGCGCTCGGTGGTCTCGGTGAACGTGTACTCGGTTTCTGCGACTACATACTGCCGTCCGATAAATTCCCGATCGGCTTCAAGTTCAACTGCGACGACCCGAATTTCCCAGTGGACGGACTCCGCTTCGTGGGCCTGATGTCTATGATCGACCCGCCCAGGGCTGCGGTGCCCGACGCGGTCGCCAAGTGCCGCTCCGCCGGCATCAAGGTCATCATGGTAACCGGTGACCATCCGATCACTGCCAAAGCCATTGCCAAATCCGTCGGCATCATCTCTGAAGGTAGGTCCCGCGAATTCTCTTCAGCCCGTGTTCACGCGAAACGAGATTCTCGCGTCCGATGATACATGTCTATTCTCGTTGATCAGGTAATGAAACCGTCGAGGACATTGCTCAACGGTTGAACATCCCGGTATCCGAAGTCAATCCTCGCGAGGCAAAAGCCGCCGTCATCCACGGAACCGAACTCAGGGAACTGAACTCCGACCAACTGGATGAGATTCTCAGGTACCACACCGAAATTGTGTTCGCCCGTACTTCTCCTCAGCAGAAGCTCATCATCGTCGAAGGCTGCCAACGAATGGGTGCTATCGTCGCCGTAACCGGTAAGCAATTTCCTCTATGGAACATTCCGCGACTGAATTCCACATAAACCGAATTGAATCTCCTCAGAGACGATTAAGTTTAATCCTCTCTAAGTTCTCTACGATGCATCTAACAATAAGAACGCGGCATGGTAAACACCTTGTTTACTGCATATGCATTACATTTGATTAAATCCTCTTAAGACTTGCATTGCATGCATATGAATCGTAATGTGCGTTTATGATCTTGACACGTATACGTATTCCCGAGATTTATTTGTTATAAAATAGTGTATAGTATTATGAATTTACGCCAAGTGTTCGTTTCTGTTCCAGGTGATGGTGTGAACGATTCGCCCGCGTTGAAAAAGGCCGACATTGGTGTAGCCATGGGTATCGCCGGATCTGATGTGTCCAAGCAAGCGGCCGACATGATTTTGCTCGACGACAACTTCGCCTCGATCGTAACTGGTGTCGAGGAGGGTCGATTGATCTTCGACAACCTGAAGAAATCCATCGCATACACCCTCACCTCGAACATACCCGAGATCTCACCTTTCCTGGCGTTCATCCTTTGCGACATTCCTCTGCCTCTTGGTACCGTCACTATTCTCTGCATCGACTTGGGAACGGACATGGTGAGTCACATTTTATCGTTCGCGTTTCGATCATTTCTACCCGGACATGGCCGAAACGTTAATACAATTCCGTGGTATCGAATTCGAGGATTCCTCGACAAGACTCGCTGTACGATGGGACATCTTTCGAGGAATCGTTGCAATTCTCGTGTAATCAAAGATTTTCAGCATTGCGTGATTTTTTTCTGTGCGCCTCCTGTGGGATGAGTCGGTCCACAGTTGATGTTTTATGTTTAAAACGATGATTGTCAGGTGCCAGCCATATCCTTGGCGTACGAGCACGCCGAGTCGGACATTATGAAAAGAAGACCTCGTGATCCGTACCACGATAATCTCGTCAACGAAAGGTTTTCTCTTTAGCAAAAGGACGAATAGCTTGTTCCAATTAGGTTGTGATTATTTAGACCAGATGTAGAGCTCCAGTAATTGCAGTATGCCAGATCCACGCGTAAACGACAACGTCGACATCCCTAAGTGGCCAGTTTGCTGATTATTATAAGATTATGTATATTATATTGACACGAGAATTTTCATTCTGGGCCTATTCCTATTTCGAGTAAAATCCAAGAATATTTTGAAATGACAAATAATGCAGGGAATAGATCCTTTCAGAATTGAAATACTCGTGGCATCGAGAGTAATCAAATTTTTTCCAGCCGCATTACCGGTCGATCTCGCAAAGATGAAAGAAGAGCCTCAGAGGCGTTTCGATAAATCAAACGGTGACCCGTAAAAAGTCGATCCCCAGAATGTCCTTTCCATCCCTCGACACTTCCCGGCTCATTATATCGATCGATTTTGTTCTCTCAGTTGATTTTTTGCTTACCTTTTCTACGTTCTCATCATATAATACTCACTGCCCGTAAGAGTGCTGACTATACCAAGGAAGAATTAAAATTACGTTCAGAGAATACCCAGTGCTGAATTAAAAATAGATTTCTAAAATGAAAGTCCTTCGACGACCGCTTTGCTGTTTCATCTTTTTCGTTTCTCGCGGGATAAAGATAATAGTCAGCACGCTTGCATCGCGGGTCAGCGAGAATCAATACTCATCATTGTTCTAACTGTTGGCGTTGTTACTGAGCCTATTGATAATGTGACGTCAGGTGCCAGCCATCTCACTTGCCTACGAGGAGGCAGAGAGCGATATTATGAAGCGACATCCACGAAACCCGTTCACTGACAAGCTAGTTAACGAAAGGTAACACATCAACAAACATAAACGAGCCTTGACAAAAAAAAAACTACAACTCTACTATTACTACTGCTACTACTATTACTACACCATTGATACTTCTTATGGTTAGAAAAAAAATAATCGGCGACATGGTCTGTTTGATTCTTGAAGCTCTCTCTCTTCGTTCATCACTTGAAACAGAGTACACACGATTGCATTGCTACTAGCTTCGAAATAAATTTGTTTGCAGAGTATCATTGATTTCAAGAATCAGATCGCACAGATCGCTCTCTTCGTTACCTATCTATTGGTCGTTACACTTCTTACTTACTCCTATCGTTATTGTATAGTAGCTAGTTCGTAATTCTGCCTATTCTAAAGCGTTCTCGAATACTAGAGAAAGAATACACACGAAAATTACGACACAGAAATTTTCACGACACGGTTTTTCGTTCCACGAGAGCGTGAATAACTCATTCGCCCGGATGTACCAAGACAAACATTGGACGGGACTGATAACGATTCGTGTGCTCAAATTAATCCCGTAGCCTGATTTGTTTGTATGTACAAATTATTCGATGTTATTTTTATTTCCCCTATCTCATTTTATTCTTATTTTTCTGTGCAAATTTAACGTTGAAATTGTCCGGTGTTTACTGAACGAATTTTCGTACTAACGTAACGTGAACGACCAACAGTTGCTGGTTCGCGAGTGAATGCCACTTTTCAAATGGTGCATTAAAGAAAATAAAAAAAAAAAGAAAAGAGAAAGAAATGGGAACAATCCTGTATTGAAGGAAACGCGAATGTCACGCGGATTGTTTGAAGTGCTTTTTGTTGTCAAAAGGGAAGCTTTCGCTCGAGCTTCAACGCGAACTTGGTAAAAACTGAACGTGATGTCTGATATATGGTTTTATTTATTATTTCCTTCACGTGTGTTCCGCTTTGTAAATTTTTTTCGGTTAAACGCCGAAGGCTGTGGGTTTAATTTGTTTCGATATGCCTTGGTTGGAAGACTCTGAGACTCGCTAGGGGATGATAAATGATCGATGATCTAACAAGGTAATAGAATGGTGCACGTAGGTATAACACTTGAGGGCATTTGGTGACTGGATATAACACAGTATAGAGCTTTATTATTTCAACTTTTAATATATTCTATCTATCTTTCTTTCTATCTATCTATCTATTTCTCAGCCCTTCCGACAAAAGCCCGGTCGACGCTCGCTCTGAAGCTGAATCGTAAATCTTGATCGATGACGTTTGCTCGCTCACAATTAGCCAACAGTCTCATTACGAAGACGTTGAATTAATACTACCAGTAATCTGTTATTATGATTATTATTACATCAGCAGCTGTCGTCAATTCCATTCGAGTTCTCCCTCTGAGAAAGTATTTTTCTTTCTCTCGTTGTTGATATATAATGGCAAACGGTAGGGCGAGCAATCTTCTCCTTCAAAGAGTCTTCCCTCGATAGAAAAGACAAAATTGCCAGTCAAGCAGTCGCTTCCATAAACGACGATCTTCGGTTGTAATTAGTGTATCGTTTCGTTAAAGCCAAAGGTAAGCCGATCTCTCTTTCATTCAAGTCTTTCTTTCTATCTATCTATATACTCACTTTCTCTCTCTCTCTCTTTCTCTCCATTTCAAAGCTCAGCTTTTCTCTAAACTATCTCGCCCCTTCGATATTGTATCGCCACATCGGCTTGCCACCACGGACGGAAAGTCCTTCTCTCCTATCTTTATTCTCATTTTATCTCACCGCACTTTCTTTAGCCTCCTCCTCCGAAAAAAAGAAAATCCAAACTGGGTGATGACGTATCGAGATCCGTAAGAATCATTCTCCTCATCAATCATGTTAGATTTAACAGCCAAACTTTTCGATACGACACCATCATCGTCATCATGTTATCTTTAGCGATGAGTTATCATTTCTAAGTTTTAATGCTCCGATATTGTTCCGTTATTTTCTTCCTTTGGATCATCGTCCTTACCTTCTTGTCTTACGTATTTCGTTCCTCCACCGTTCCTAGCTGCCTCTCACGCGGTAAGCCAAGTTGGTCGTTGCTCTGCATCGCTGATATAATTAATCTCCATCCCCCCTTGTTTCTTTTCTTTTTAATTCGTGACTGCTTTATCCGAAAAGAACCTAGTATTTCACACCCCTCTTTCCAGTTAATTAGATCAGTCGGACGACCCTGAAGAGACACGATTCAGGGGACAGTGATTTCTTATTCTTCATTCAATCGTTCTTTAAACGGAAACAGACATACACGCCTGGAGGTGAACAGTTTTACACGGGGTATAGAAGATGTGTGTAGGACGATAGATTGAATCGCTCCGATCGATGCAGAAACAATCTCGCTTTATGGTTTGGCCAACGAAATTACGTGTAATAGAACCACCGGTTAATCGGTTCTGCATCGGGCGATTCACGTGTCTTAGTCAAGTCACGAGCTTAGTTGACTCAGTAGTCCGGGCGAGTCTCGTTGAAAGGAGCGTCTCCGCACCTCTCGAGCAGTTCTTAACACGTTTGATTTGAAACTCCTGAAAGGAGATCAAAGAACGCCGAATGATTTTCTTCTCTGCACGCTACCGTCACCGCTTAAAGATTCTCAATTCTGCTTGTCTCGCTTTTGACTCGAAAGGAATACGAAATAAGATAAGTTTCATTACATCGTAAAACGTGTTAAGATACTTGGTCAACTATGGAATATTTTAATTATACAAATCGCTCTTACTCAACGATGCTCGCCTCTAAAAACTTAGTCGATTCTACGCTGTTGTGTAATTATTATCGTCTACGTAAATACGTAAATCGATCATATTATATATGTATTTATATATTATATCTATATTTATTATTCATCCCCTTGGTAATTATCGTTATTATCCACCATGATCATTGTCATCATTATCATCGGTATTGCTATTACTGTCCTCGTTAATCAGTATTGTTAGCTTCCGTTATCGTTGACCCCTTTTTATCATCATCGTAAACGATATCACGCATCATCAACATAGTGAATCATCTTTCGATCCCTTTCACCGTCACTCCTTTCATTATTTTACTATATTTATTATAGACCGCCGTCACAATCACACACGCCTAGCATATTTATTACTATTACTACTACTATTACTGTCATTAGTATTAAAATAGCTAAAGAAGTTGTACTTTTATTATATATTCTACTCTCCACGCAGCTGTGCCGCTACTACCTCTGTATTTTTATACTATTCGATTACTATTCACTTGTCTAAATCTCTCTTCGGAATCGGAATTAGACGTAAAAACGAAACGAGATACGGGAAAACGAAACGAAGGAAACGAGTATTGAAATTAGTTATATGCGACACATTTTGTACATTTTTTAGGCATCATGATTTTCTTCTTTGCAGTTTTTTATTCTTTACAGTCCTATCACATTTTATTCTGTAATGCGCTGCCTACCGCCGCTGCCTTCTACTACTTCTGCGACTGGCAACTATATTCTAATGGCCGCCGAACGATCGAACGAGACACAATTTTCGATTGTTGCTACAAAAAGTTATTCCCCTCGCTCCCCACTTCTATCGCAAAATTGCAAAGACTCGTCGCTAGCGCGGGGATCTTTCTGGGCCCGACGTCTACGCATTTTATTTATCAACATGGGAGGATTAAGGTTGTTCACGCTCCCCAATGCGACCGGGTGTTCCTTTTTAAAATACATACTTTTCAAACGAATCTGTAATTCTTAGGACTCTGATACACGGAATTAATTGTGACGAATGTTTATTTTCTTGCGCATTGGGGAGCACATGCTTAAACGTACTAACAAACTGGAGCTTGAGGTTCGCGTGCTCGAAGTGCACGAAAGAGCAGGGAGGATGAATACGAGAGCTCAGATTTTTTCATGAACAGAATTAGAAACGAGGATTTCGAACGAGAGGAAGGGAGCCCCTCTTCTGGTTCGAAACAGCAAACTTCCTGTTCGTTTCGTCGGCACTGACGAGTATGAATCTTAATAATTGTGTACATATAATGTAAATATGCGATATACGTATTGTATATATTATCTATACTCCTTGTACGGTGTACGGGGTGCTTGGTACACGTATTATTCTAATCAATGGTGGATGGCAGGTGCCGGCCATCTCGCTAGCTTACGAGGCACCGGAGTCGGACATTATGAAACGGCAGCCCCGCGATCCTTACAGAGACAATCTTGTCAACCGAAGGTGGGTCTCCCAGCTACCCACCAAGAAAACCAATCAACCCAGCGATAATGTCCATGCACTCACTCATCTCCAAGCTGCAGACGCATACATACATATAACGCGACACACGATCTACGTACAGACACACAGAGTACAGTTATAAAAGAGACACGGTTCACAAGTATCCAGGTATTGATCATCATGATAGATGATTTAAATAAGAGTAATCAAATTCGTGGGACAGTTTTCTGTCCATTTAACAATACACTGTAACATCAGGATACTTGTGAACCATATTACCACTTGAAAATTTGGGATCCACTTTTCGATGCATTGAAAAATTTTACAAACTGAATAAACTCTCATAATTCGATAAATTGCTCGAAAGAGAATAATGAAATATCCGAAATAATGTTGAAATGAATGCAGGACATGAAAATGTACAATTTCTATATTTTATATTATTTTTCTTTCCAAGACGTGATTAGGAGCAATCCCAAACTTTTGGGTGGAAACCTATACGTATGACGGAAGGTGAAAGTTTTACTGCTGATCGTTTGCTGGAGACTTAATTGATTTTTTGGAGATTAGGAACTAATAGTTTTTGGATGGCTTTTAGGGAATAGCTTAGAGGTTTTTTTTTATAGTTTCTTATTTTAACGTGGTCAGTGGTGTTCGAGATAAATCGTTTAAATCCTTTACACTCTGCGTATAGGAAAAAGGTTTTTTTTACTAATGTTTTAATTAGATTTTTTTTTTTTTATTTCTAAATATTCTTTCCATTCCGCGTAAACCAAGCGATATATCGAGAAATTAAGTAAATCATTTTTGTGCAACGATAAAGTACATTCAACAGTTCACGTCCGAACATCTCTGACAAATTTTTGAATGCTCATGTTTCCAAAATGATTAGCAGGCAACCATATTTCATTCGTTCACTAAAAAAATCAAATTAACGTGCCGCTGAACGTGGATGCAGTGTGCTATTGGCAAACATTTGGCTTCTCTGACTCGTCACACTTCTGTATACGTATACGTATGCCTACACACGACACATAATTGTTACACAGTTCATTTTGACAGAGTGTCTACTGAAATGTCGGAGTCGTACATTTGTTTCTGAACTACAGATCTCTCATTGTCTCGATGGTCACTCGCTTGATCTTTTATTTTGTTCTGCACGCGACAAAGATAAATTGTTCTTTTCGTCGTCTGACTGTGTGCACTTTCGTCTGCACTTTGTTCAAGAGAAGAAACAGGAGATAAATAAAGAAAATAATGTATAGAATTTTCGCAATCGACACGCTCCGAAACTTTGAGTTAATTAAATGAGTAAAAATTATCTACGATCGTCTTACGATTTGCAAATTAATTTTCTAATCGAGAGATTTGTCGGATTGCAAAGAACAAAGAGGAATATGTTTAAAAAGGAAAGGGAACTAATTTCAAAGTCTCGGTTGACACTCTACGCCTCGGCCAGATATGAAAACACGTCTCTAGGAGAATTAGCTAAGTAGTGATAGCACAAGCAAGTAACCCGAATTAGGATAACTACAGTTGAAAATTCTGAATGCTTTAGCCACCACTTAGAGAAAAATTCGGTTCGACTCGTACCGAGTCTCTAACCACCGATTGCGCCTGATTAAAATGAAGTTTTAACCAGCTTTTCTCAAACGATTCACGTGTATTTTAACACAGCCGTGCACTACGTATGTGTGCAATACTAAAGCTGAGACTAGGAAGTATACTAAAAAAAAAAGAACAGTGACACGAAATAATAGAAGCTGCGACAAAACGAGAGTTCGATGCTGATTGAGAGATCACGATCTTAGTTGTGCTTGAAACCTCGCGATTAAAATTACGTACTGTAACAACGATGAGAATACAAGCACGGCCTAAGCAGCAGCGTCTAGCAAAGTTAACGAGTCGATTATGCCGCGAGGCTTAAACAACGAACCGCAGATGATGATGATGATCTAACAGCTTGCGAATATATTTTCATCGTCTTAACGCCTTTCTATCTATTCTCTCTGTCCTAACTTAACTTTTGAACTTCGTCTCGCGTGCCTCACACGCGGATTCGTTGATTTGCTTATACGCCACGATCTGATTTCTTACTCGATCTATAACGCTTTTAACTGAGCTAACCGATGATAGTAGGAAACCACTGACTGATGATAATGCATGACATGCGGCCTGTTGCATGGGAATGCTGACGATCACAGAGCTGATTCGCCTTAGATCAATTTTCAAATGTTGAATTAAGAGTCTCGTTATTTAAGACGAAAAGATGATCGACCACAGAATCAGCTCCGTAATCAAACTATTCAAACACATGATACTGATCCAAGCGCTGCTTCACTGTGCTTTCCACTTGTCCCAAAACTCACGGTACGACCGAGTGACCTACTGCATGCGCTCGCACTTAGGATGCTCGATGTTCAAAGTGCACCGTGAGAGTTGGTGATCGGCAAATTTAAAAAAAAAATTGTATGTGCGTGGCTTTGGGCGCTTTGTGTGGCATGCCTCAGTGTGAAGAACCGATCGTTACCGCCTGCGTTTCGAGTCGGTAAGTAACGTCCGTGTTTTAATCTCAGGTGACTACGGCTTCCGTATTAACACCCACCTAGGCTATTAGAGGCGAACTTAGATGATTAGTGGCATACACATAGAGAGCTTCCTCCCGACTTTCAAAGAGTTTTTGGAGAAAAACGAAGGCCTTGTTTCGAAGTAACTTCACACGAGTCGGACGTAGCTTCATTAAAATATTAAGTACCCGTTGCCCCACTTTAATAATGCCTTTAAATATTTAATGGTCCTAAAGGTCTTCTCTTAAGCATCTTCTTGAACAGTAAAAAAAAAAAAAACGGGTCAAGCTCTTTTTTGTTGACTCATTTTAAATACTTTTCGCCTTGATTATTCGTGAACGATCTCGACACCGCGCTTTGATAACTATTCTAGATATTTAACAGTGCCGAAGCATCTTTGCAAATAGCCGATTACGAATTTTTATTTTCATTCGTTTGAACGTTGATGAAGGAATTCCTTGAAAGTCGTAATTTAATCGCAGAAACTCTCTGAACGGCAATCGTCTAATCGAATTCTCTATGCTCAGGCTTATTTCGATGGCGTATGGTCAGATCGGTATGATCCAGGCCGCGGCCGGTTTCTTCGTCTACTTCGTGATCATGGCTGAGAACGGATTTCTGCCATTGTATCTTTTCGGTATCCGAAAAATGTGGGACTCCAAGGCTATCAACGATCTCCGCGACAGTTACGGACAAGAATGGGTAAATCAATATATAATACAGTGGTTCTTATTAAAGACCCTGACCGGTAGCGAAGTATTACACGAAGTTATTCGCTTGACAGACCTACAGGGACCGGAAGACATTGGAATTCACCTGCCACACGGCCTTTTTCGTTTCGATCGTTATCGTCCAGTGGGCCGACTTGATCGTTTGTAAGACACGACGTAATTCCATCGTCCACCAGGGAATGAGAAACTGGGCCCTGAACTTTGGTCTAGTGTTTGAGACCGCCCTCGCCGCGTTCCTAAGCTACACACCCGGCATGGACAAGGGTCTCCGCATGTTCCCTCTCAAGTAAGCATTCATCTCATCTTCTGATCTGAAATCCCAAAGCGTTTATCATGAATCCTCGAAGCTTTTAGTCCCTCCGTCGTAATCAACGTTTACGATTTCGTATTCCAGATTCGTATGGTGGCTGCCCGCCCTTCCCTTCATGTTCGCCATCTTCATCTACGACGAGACGAGACGATTCTACCTCCGCCGGAATCCAGGAGGCTGGCTCGAACAAGAAACTTACTACTAGACGCGGAAGGAGGATTTAATCATACACGCAGAGCGCGCGCGCAAGAGTTACAAGAGAGCGAGAGAGAGAGAATCAGAGAGAATGTTGAGAGAGTACGAGAGAGTGAGATATCGCATATTATCCACACAGAATATACAACCAGAAACCTAAATAAGTAAACAGAAAAAAAATAAAACGAAACAATGCATAAAACAGCCGAGCGATGGAGAGAAGAGGTCGAAGGATCACTCACATCAAATACACATACACACACATAATTTTACCATGGGGCGTGCTATTCGGGTCTCACCAGATTATATTATATTCAGTAGAAGGGACAATTCGCATCAGCTGAGCCGAATCGTCGAACGACCGTCGCGTCGCGCTTGAAGCCGAGACGAGGTGATGAGAAATGCTTTGCGTCGGAGTACAGAGCAGCCTTCGCTGACGCTGTGTATGAAGTACAAAAAAAAAGCGGGGAGAGGGATACTAAAGAGGAACGAGAGGATGAAGCGTTCGCCGTTCTGGCTCTGCGAGTTGCTTGCACGCGCGTGCCGGTGTATCATTAAAAAAAATCGAGATAGATCGTTGTTTTTTGAAAAAACATCGAAAGGATCGACCGAGGAGATGAAAGGGTTCTACGAGCAACGTCGTCAGGAAGACATCGAGTTCTTCCGGGTACACACATGCTTGATTCACGAGGGTCGCAGGGTTTGGTGCTGTCATCCGATATGTATCGAACGAAGAGAGGAAGTACCATAGTAGGGCCTAAGACACGAGAATAAAATGGAAAGAAACGGCGCAGAGGACGATGTCACTGAACGACGGAGACTACAAACGTAATGAAAAGTGGGCACTTGTGTATTCTTTTTTCGAGTCCGGAGTAGAGATAGCGCCAAATCGACGGATAACGCGCGCGTCCGTGTGAACATCGCCGGGTGTACGACGTGGATGATACATTCTTAGAAGTGAACGGATATAATTAGCGAACGATGGAGTAGACGTTTTGTGATATCAGAGAAACAAAAATTATTCATATAGGCATCCCGTTTAAATAAACGAGTAAAGATCACTGCGCTCTATTGGCACGCCCTTGTTAAGAGTTAAAGAAAAAAAAGTTAAAAATGCAATGTAGTCTCGATTAAAGAAACTAAATAACTAAATAAGAGTGGTATTATAAATGTTACACTGATGCAGAAGTTTAAGAATCGACGATTAAGAATTATCATTCGCAATCGACACTCACGAAACAAAACGTATTTACAGATAGACGTATCGTGACACCTGCATTGTCTTAAAATAGAACATTTCTTAATTGTTGATCAAAGAGAGGAGCGAGTATCAGCGAAGATCAGTACACTAGATTGGCACGCCCTAGTTCACTCGCAACGCGACAGAGAGAAAACAAATGAATGGAAAGCGAAATGGAATTACTGGAATATAAAATGGACAGATGACAGTATAAAAAGAACATAAGAAAAGAAAATTACAAAAAAAATGAAGAGCTAAGGTGCAGAAGTAATGAGAAACGCGTTCGCAGTACTCGTCATCATTCTTAATTACAAGTTTAGTTCGAGTCTTTAAAATCCGAGTAGCTGTTGAAGCCAGAAGTCGCATCGCGTAGATATTCCGTAGTTCGCGAGTCTCTGCACGAGGATCACGAGGCTTGGGGATGGACCCGTATCAGAGATGGACTTCTAAAGGGAAGAATGCGAAACGAAGAAGACCAAGAAGGTGCAAGGGAAGCTGTTAGACGCGTGGGGGTGAGCACGGGAACAGACAGCAAACGGACGCTATAACAATTAATCTACAACTCGTATCACTACCAAACAATGAAGATAAAACCAATAGGAAACAGGAGAGCCAAAAGCAAGACAGAAGATGGTTGTTCGAATTGCGCGCGAGCGAATGATAAAACGGTGGTCGTGGCCGCGGTTTCGGGATCCAGTGAACTGGGTGATTTGCATCCCACGATCCACTGTTACGGAACTGGACAAACGAGTTAAATAAACATGTTACTGATTATAAAAAAAGAACGAGAAACGAGCTAAATAGAGATGCGAGAATTAAAAATAGCCGCGCCGCTTCCGGGACCGCGTGTACTTCCCGGGGTGTGTTAGCGCTACGATAGTCGAGGTAAACAGGATTATAAAAAAAAATGCTAGTAGAGGATGGTAACGACGTAGAGGAGAAGCACAGAGTGGATAAAATTATGGAAAATAAAGCAAACGGGAAAATGAGTAAAAAAAACATTCTTACTTAGGCAAAACTAAAAAGTAAAAGAAAAATGGTATAAATTCATTCTCTTAGTTCTTCATAGGTTTAAATGAAACGCCAGCGGGACAGCTCGCTACAAACCATTAATTATTGACCCCCGAACGCAGAACGCCCTGTACCACCAACCCGTGGTCTGTCGTGTGTATGTGTGTGTTAGTGTCGTAACCCCTTCGAATTTTTTAGGAACGACAACATACCACCAACAACAACGTAAAAAACGTACAAAAAAACGAAAAAAAAAGATATAACGATGAACGAAGGTGACTTAAACTGGCTGCCACGCGACATTTCGGGCCGGGACGATCCGAGGCGTGCGATCATGTTAGGTCTTGGTTTCGATTGCTTCTTCGATGGGAATCGTACGCATACGCAGAGAAAAAAAAAATATCCGTTCTTCATTTCTCTTTGCTTGTACCACTTTTCTTTTCTGAGATCCTCGTTATTCGCTTCCGCGGCTTCTCGGTGTGCACACGCGAACGTCGGTGAAGTGGGCGCTTCGTTTCGAGCGGACAGCTTCGGGGCGGAAGCGTTGGTAACGTAAGGCGAACTCGATCGATGGATCTTCCGCGATTCATCAATCGAAACTAACTTTACTCGTTGCGACGATTCGACTCGTTCCCAACGAACAATCTCGGTGGGTTCTTTACCACGTTCTCTGGTTCGTTTGTTCCACGCGAATCAAGGCGAATGGACCGTCGAGATGGTTACAGGCAGACGAAGAGGGTGACGCTCGCTCGGCGGTCCTGGCCCCAAAACTACCCTAAGTGTTCAATAATCGAGGTGTTCTCTCGAGGTGCCGCACACGCGTAACACGTTCTTCGCTCGCTGATCTCGCCGAATTCTGAACTTCGTTCAGGAACAAAGAAATCAAACGAAGATCCTGACGGTTGACACTTTCCTCCAGCCCTTCCGATGAAATATTCACTGTTGCGCGCGCGACGGGCTGGTCGAAACGGTCGGGTTCGGTTCAGTCTCCGATGAATCTCTGATGTTCGATCAAGAAATTCGGTGCGATCGGCGAAGCTTAACCGAATCGTTTTTCGAGACACGCGGATCGCCATTCGAATCCAACCGACAACGTCTACGAGAGAAACGAGATGAAGACTAGAAGAAGGAAACACGGAAAGAAGGCAGCAGTGTACCATCGCGTTGCTCGTCGAACTCGGACTCGCATTAGATTAAAAAAAAAAGAGAGAGGGTAACACGATATACGATCATGCGAAACGTCCCCGGAATTTGTCTTCTTCCTCGGTCAGAGGAAGGAGATACTCGAGAAATCGGTCGATGCTAGGTATTCATACAAAAAGAAGTTCAATGTTCACGCCAGTTGTTTCTGTTATCATGGTGTCTCTTGGTTTCGCGTTGCGGGAAAGTGTTATGCCGATATTGTAGCTGCACGTACGTATTCGAACAGAGGATATATCGATCATTCCTGTCACAACGAAATTGATCAAACGGACGTGAGGAAAGGGAGATAGATTGCCTTCGGCGGATCCCTGTGTTTCGAGGTAGGACGCGGACGAGAGAGGAGTAATAGAATCCGACGGACGGAGGAGTGAAAGTTGAGGTAAACGTCGGCAAGGGAGATACATTATACGTAGATGCGTTGGCTCACAATCGTTTTTGCAGAATCGCTCGCAATGTGGATTAAATTGTCGGGGATATTTGGGTCGGAGGATCCGTGGTTTGTCGACAGGGTGTTCCGTGCCCGGGGGGCGTAGGAGCCCAAAAATTGCTTTGCCGTCGTGCTCTTTACTTTAGGCTAATAATTTAAATATTAATACTATAATAATAATAAATAATAATGATAAATAATAATAATTATAATATAATACATGTTACAATAAGATATTATTAGATGTAATTATTATATATGGGTTAGTCTAGATCGTGTTGTTGAAGAAAAAAAAAACAAAGTACGTATAAGCGAACAAAAAAATATGAACAGAGATGATTATGAAGAGTATGACGACGACGAGGAAGAGATGGGGCGGAGAACGCGCGAGAGAAAGAGAGAGAGAGTAAAAAAAATTAAGGGAAGGAGGGCGATGAAGCGAGGGAAAAAAATTCGGTCTAAGACCATAAATATCTTTGCGGCGGACTGAGCGGGACACAGACGAGAGAATCCGCTTTATGTTTGTTCTGTGCGCATGAACGTACGTACATATTATACATATATATACCTACGTATTTTTTTCAGACAAGCAAGTTCGTTTATAATCTTCGAGACACGAAACGAATTCAGCAAATCGCGCACTCATCGAATATCGCGTCATGTTTAGAGTGAGATATATTACATACATACGCATTTTTAGTGACTTTTCCGTGCGAGAGCGCGTTCCTTTAATTTTACCTTTTTATTTCGTTTCTCCGCTGCGTTTTCGATTACGCGGATAGATTTGCGGGTTTCTCGGCAACGGCGTCGCTTTTTTATCTTTTTTTCCGTACCATCACACACCGCGGATTCCTAGATAAAGACAATCCTCGGCACGCGAGTCGCAAATCTTTTCGTGTTCTGCAAAACGAACAAACACGCGGAAACCCAGCGCGAACGTCCCAAACGAAGGAAACAATATATGAATTGGTTTTTCGGGTGTATCGGCGTAAAAGTGCGGGAGAAAACGAAACGCGTGAATGTGGGCGAGAGAACGTGTGTTTTAATAATAACGGATTCTTCGCTTTTCTGTTGCCGCGATCAAAGAGCCTAATCGGCCAGCGAAATTACTCGAGTCGGAAATTGAGAACAAAAACGAGAGAAAAGCAAGGAGTGCAAGGCAACCCGTTCGCTTGAAATTCACGACGTGGCTATTTATTTCGTACAGTACGCTGTACACTTCAAGTGAACGGGATGAATAAGATTACTAAAAGGAGAAAGACAGTGTCATGAGAATCCTGTAAAACGTCGCCCCTGCACAGCCCGCCACACTACGATAAAATCATTGAGCGATTAAAATATAAACAAAAAAAAAAGAAGAAAAAAATGAATGATGTTTTATTGATACTGTAAATATTTAAATAATTGCAGGCGGACAAACGGATCGCGCGTGAAGAGACCCAGTGAGACGGCGGCCCGGCTAGTAGGACCGCCGTTTTCACGCAGGTCTCCATTGTACTCTTTTTGTTTTTCGTTTTAGTGCCGCATATATGATTATACACTCCACACACATACACACCGTACACGTCGCGAGACACGTATGCGAACATAGAGAGAGAAATAATACACGTACACGCTCAGAGATAAATGAAAATGAAAAAAAATAATGTACACTGCTCTATCAAAACTATCTCTTCTGATTGACGATTCCTTTCATATTGATTATTCTGTAAGTTATGTTTTCACACATGAATTACATTAAGAAAAGAATGAGACATTGTCCAACCCAAGTGTCATTACTTTTGATGTTAAATAAAAAATACATAATTAATAAAATAATCTTTGTCCTATCTTCCTGACTGGTGATTGCTCGTCGCGCAAGATTATCATTTAGGATAGAGGATAAAAGGAAAATGTAAAGAATTTAAGTTTTATTGTCATAGCATGTTCATTCATTCCATTTTGTATATACACCTGTAATTATTCCTCTCATATTTAATTTGTACAAATTTTCATTTCACGTATGCTCGACGTTCTCCCTTTATTCAAGTTCTGCCGACGTTAGTTTTTGCCTGTCCTTATGTCGATTCTTCTTCCGTAATCTTTGAATATGTTTTTTCAGCTTGCCCGAATTTTTCAGCTCTTCGTATTGAGAAATTAAGTTCAAGACCTTTTTCTCAGCTGTAAAAAGAAATTGAATTTTAATTTCACGTGATCTTCGATCAGTGATCTTTATGACTTACATTTCTTTTTGAATACTGGTTTCTCGCCACGTTTGATAGCTTCCGCGATCTCATTCTTTTCTTCCCGCTTCCTTTCCTCTATCTGATTTCTCCTTCTTTCCTCCCGTATTTGATTTTCCAACCGTCGCTTGAGGTATTGGATTTTCTGTATCATCTTCGGATCGTTGGTTTCTTTCAACTGTTCTTTTAATTTCCTCAGATCGTTTTGTTTTACATCATTGAGGAATCCGTAATTCTTTTTGAATCTTTTCGGATCGAACGTGCCGCAAAGACTGTCAAATCTTGGATCTCTTGGAATCTGTTTCTTTACGTGTACTACTTCCATAAATCGAGACACAGGCTTTTTCGCGGAGATTTCCCGTGGTCTGTTTTTGTTTTCTCGCTTGAACTCGTGTTTCTTGATCTTCCGTGGACCAAACAATGTTTCTTTATACACTTTAGTTCCCAGTTTCTCTTTCAGTTTCTGTAGTTCCTCGAAACTCATTTGCGAGAGTTCAGCCCTTATTTTATCCTAAATCGAAACAATTTAAAAATAATTCCCTTTTACTTCGACGTAAACACAACCAATGCAGTTTATTATTTATCAAGTTTTCAACATATTTTACAATAACGAGTGAATTGGCAGAAAGTACCTGGTCCTTATCTTCATTAAGAAGAGCATCTTCTTCGTCGCTCATGTTAAATAACGGAGAATATTGAACAAATGTACAGAAACGAAGAACTTCTTTGTTTGACACATGAAACACTCACGGTGCCACCATGTGTCTCTGTCAATGAAGATTCAGACAACGGTACTAGATGGCGCTACACTGTCAATCGTCTTCGTTGATCCCTGTTTGTAAGGAATGTCACGGATTGTGAAAATTCTTCCAAACTTCCAAGGTAATCGTACAATTTCTTGACTTAAAACAATACGCTTCATAAAAAGCTATCACTTTAACATCTTAAAAACCTTGTGGTAGAATCTATATCTGCTAGGTTGTAAATTAAAAACTTGACTATTCTTTACTTTGCTCTTGCGTCAAGTGAACATCTCAAGAACGAAGCATAGAAATATGCAAACGAATCGTAGTATTCTATAGCAGGAATTCTACGGTAATAATAGGAGTGTACTAAGTAAATATCGCGCAAGTACGTGATCCGTTTGTGTTCGATGGTAACTTTATGTAGATTTCCTGATAATTGCGCAACATTATGAAATCCCTAATTTTACGTAACGCATTATATCGATGTGTGGGTCATAATACGAGACTTATTACTACACATACATCACGATAGGACCCTCTGAAACTGCGTAAAAGGATAATTGTGCTGCGTAAAAACTGTAAACCTGTAGAGTAGCTCCATCTGCTTAATTCGTCATACGAATCGGGCATCAAGGTTATCTGAGTCTTAAATCTAATAAACATCATTACTGCCTAATTGTATTGATGTTCTTTTGCTGCAAATGCAACGTGCTTCTATACATGTATGTCGCAGATCGGTGAAAATGATGAAAAACCCTGTTCTCAAACTCGATTCTCATCTAATGCATTACATAATAGCATTTGCAATTCTATTTACGACGTAAAAGTATCTAATGTTCAAAAAATATGAAGCTTCGAGAATATTGTTTCTTTGATGTATTGTTTAGGATCAGGGAGATAGATGATGGGAAACGAGCTGTTTAATTTTTTTTTTATCGGTCAGTAGATAAATTTCGAATTATATGCATCCGTTTTTATACTGTATTAATTTCGAGTTGATATACGTTTCTGAATTACAGGCACTTGAAAATTAAGCTGCCGAATGTGACTGTGGTATTTGTCGCGAGGGGGCAGTGCTGTCAGGTGTGTCTAAAATGGCGGGTGTGCTGTTCGAGGATATTTTCAACGTGAAAGACATCGATCCAGAGGGGAAAAAGTTTGACAGAGGTAAGTCTGAAATGTGGCTCACGCTTACGTCTATTTATAAACAGCGTACGGAATGAATACGCCGCGAGATTTGCGAATTGTTAACAGTTAAAAATGGAACGTTCCGCGGACGTTCGTTCCTTACGGACGTTGCCGGGAAGCACATGGTGTGACAGTTTGATTTAAATACGTGTTTCCTTCGTGAAAACATGTGAAACCTTCGTTCCGAGTCACTGACAGAAACGTGAACTTTCTAATTTAACGTTCGTTCATTGATAAGAACGTCGAATAATTGTTCGGAAAGTTCTAAATTATGCTGCTCAATTGTTCACCGTATCGTCCTCTATAAGAGCGGTCTATTTGATACACGATCGACACAAAAAACTGTTTACTTGGTTTTTCATATAAACGGCAATACGTAGTGGTCGACTTTGAAGTGCCAATCCTTGTTCGCAATGTAAACCGACACTGTTGTTGGGTCAAATTTTCGCAAATACAGTTAGAGTAAAGATAATGTACGTAAGCAGTGGAGAGTTTTTATTAGCTCGATATTTTATTTTTCTAAAACGGGGGCGTAAAGGTCGAGCATGTTTGACATTAATTTGAAAGGCTTTTGCTCGGTAACAATGGAGCTTGGTTCCCGTTGTCACCGTGATCTATTCGACATTTGTCATCGATATTTTCTTCGCCCTGTACACGCCCGTCGACGAATCTATTTAACACGAAAATGTTATGACAATGTGACACGGAAGCTTTATCGAGGCAATTAGTAAATGACTGACTATATTTATACCTCGTTAGTTCACTTATCGATACTTCTTATCGACCTTGTATTTTACATTCCATGAAAAATGGCATTGTACATTTCCAACGTACGTTCGAACGTACCTGAAATTTTAACAATTATCATTAACGTGACAAGAATTATGCGACGCGAAGGTTTTCATTTGTGACGAAGCGAGATAGATAGGTGTAAACGTTAATTTAGATATAGGAGGATATGTTTCATTATCTCCAGCTACGAAGACTTTTTCATTCATGCATTTCTTTCCTCGGCCTCTTTTTCACATCGAATTTATCGTTAGAGGAAGTTAGTATCGAAGGTCATTTAAAAATTGATACGCGTGCCAGGAATATGCGTCACTGATGCCATACGGTGCAAGGCATACGTGCTTCAATGTAAAGTGAAGAGAAACATTTTTCCTTCGTATTACACAATATGAGATCATCATGCTTCACCGTAAGATTCTACGATGAAAAATCTATTATAAATTTTGTTCAGATTCTCATGATGTATCACCGTCCCGTATTAAATTCTTCCAACGAAATCGGGTGGATGCACATTTCTCGAACCGCGCACACGAAAATCTGCTGATCTTCCGTTAGGACGTCGGATCGATGTTCTCCAGACGATGTAAACTTGTAGAAAAAAAACCGCGACGCGTATCGCGTCACCCTATATTTTCACCTACATTATCGCCGGGGAAAGGGTTCCGCTTGGAACAGCGGCGTTCCACGCGGATGGGTGTTAGTGGGGCCAGGCAGGCGCGCGAGCGAGAGAAAAGACGAGATCTCGGTTAGCGGGGAAGAGGAAGGTTCGAAGGGGTGGGAAAAAGAGCGACAGGACGTTTGGGAGCGGCTTCGGGGCAGCTCGAACCGAGGAGTAGGTGGAGGCTGGCTCTTCGCCGCGGTAAAAGCACTTTTTTCCCACCCATTTCTTCGTCCCGTTGCATGCGCGTTTCGCTGCTCTTCGGGAAACGTCCTCGCGAAAAATGCGACTAATCGGGCCGAGCCACGTGGCCGTAAATTCAGCCTGTCCCTCGGAAAACTTTCGCCGCGACGCCAGCCACTTCGTTCTCGTTTGCGCGTAGGTCGCCCGATAATTCACTCCGTCCGGGAAGAACGAGATATACCTCACCCGGAATACATATATCTTTATTCGAGCTATTCAATATCGGTTCACAAGAAATAGAAAGCGATCGCGCAGGGGTAGCTTGAAAAACGGCTATCCTTGAACATGTGCATACTTCGATACCGCGCGCTTTGTGCTCGCGCGTCCTACGTACCTTTCCGTAAAACATATGGTAACTAAAAACCTACCGTTATTCTACGCGATACATGCACTTCGAATATTAATTTTACATCTCATAACTAGTTTCTGCATCTAATAGACCTACTTTAGCAGAAGCCTTCTGTACAATCGTGATACACCCCACCTATTTGTGAAGGGTATTCGCGATCATCGTTTACACAACGATTCCTCTCGACTTTCACCACGAACGTGGATAGACGTTTATGTAGCTGGAACTGAAAGGGTGGTGGGACACGATCCGGCCTGGCGGTAGCTCGAGGGGTGGGACGGAGGATTTTGCGACGGGTTTGCCAACGAGCCGAGGGGTGAAGGACGAGGCGGAGGGCTGGTAGAGTCTGTGCTGCGACCGGTCGATGCAGCAACGATACCCGCAGCCGCAGCAGCAGGAGCCAGCAGCACCAGCACACATGGAGCAACATCGCATTCGCGTAATACGACGCGACTCCGGTCGGGGAGGCCGTTAGGGAGGGGAGCGGCCGGGACGCGTTAGGATCGACCTGGTGGGGCTTGACACGGTCAAGGTCAGTCTCCGTTCCAAGGTCACGGGGAGATGTCATCTCAGGAGGGAGCAGCGCGCGCGCGCTGTCTTCTTTCTTTTGCGCTCTTTCACCCTACCTTCCGCCTCGGCTCTTCTTCGCCTTTCTCTTTCTCATTCACGTACAGATATACACGTACGTCTGTACGACGCGGCACGGTTTTCCTCGTGCTCTCTTCCCCCTCGCGTTTCACCGTGCAGCGATTGAAGAATTTCGTGCGAAAATTGATCATCTGCATTTTGATTACTTTCCGATTCGATTAGAACTTTTTTTCGCTGCTGATGTCCTCGCGTAACTTGTTCATTCCCTCTCGCGTTTCATCGGTCCGCGGTCGAGGAACACGCTAAGGTAGTTCCGAGGTTTAACGTTATTGACTTTTTCCATTGTCTTGGGCTTCTGCCAACGGAACCCCGAGTAAATATCAAAATTATTAGGAGTCACGGTCGAATCGAGTTTTTGATGGAAACGAGTCATCACGAATCAGAAAAGTAAACGCGATCCGATAGAGGAGATAGTTTTTAAGCGAAACGATAAAACCTTGCGCCCGAAATCGATTTTGTTCGATGGCCGGAGGTCGCGTTAAGTCCCATTCCCACGATTCGAGTACAGTTAATTAAATAACGCTGATCAATCCGCGCCTGAACGACCAGTCAATCAGTGTTTTATTTGCGAGACATGTAAATCCGTTTCTAGTTTGTTCGCCACGAATTTTGCTTTCCGTTCGAATTTCCGTCAAACGTCAAAAATACGAACGTCAAGCTTCGCTTACGTTGCTGTAACAGGGTTACAGAACACGTCTGCAGCATCCGAGCTCACTTTATACCTACAGCACTCCGAACGACAAAAACGATTCAGTATTTTCCTGAAGTGAATATAAACGATGAGTAATAAGACTTGTACGTTGAAACGTGAAAACGAACGCATCGCCATTATTAATTGCAACGTCTCTGACGTTCAGTGGAGGAGTCAAAGATTAGAAGCGATCGAGCTTCAAACGTTTAACTTTCATAAATCTTACGATTCACGTTCAATTAATCCTGCGGTATCTCGATCGATTCGAACCCTTCGTTCGTTCGACTCGCTCGATACATCTCCCGTGTCATTTTCGACGTTCCGTTGCAACTTGTTGCAGACGTAGAAACGGAGCTTGACTCGTCATAACGTCTGTGCAAACGTACATCTCGGAGAGCGAGACTCGTTAAGAATAATTTACTCCCTCGAGTTCCGCTCAGGTCGGAATACGTTTTCCTCCGACTTGTCTTTAAAAGCATCGATTATTCGGTAAAACGGAACACGTCTGGAAGAACCTGACACGAGCGTCGGTCGCTTTAGAATTGCACCGTTAATCTGCCAGTCAGCAGACGAACTGCCTTTTGGCGATCAATCATATCGGTCTGAATATACCAGCGAGGCCAGTCGAGCAAGATCAGATAACCATTAAGGATGTATTAGCTCTACAGTTAATCCCAAAAGTTTATGTGCCTTAGAAAAACGCATTTCCTATAATTAAAAAGAAATTAGACGTCGGAAGAATAATGCTAATAATAAATAGCTACGTGCTAAAAAGTATAGAAGGAAATATCCAATTAATTATTGACGCTGAGGAAAAATTTTTTTTTCAAAATTGCATCAAAATTTTTGAAAAATGCTTCAAATAAAAGTTGTTTTCCTTCTAACTTCGATATTTAATGAGTTACATATGATTATACGGCATTTTATTGACGTTGACAAAATCCGACCATCCCAGCGTCGAAATTGCGAACTTTTGACAAAAAATTCCGTTTTTCTTCAATAACTTCTAAACCCTTGGAGATACGGAAAAATTGCATAGAACCTTTCTTGTAG
>NW_017180684.1:426324-456143 GCF_001652005.2 Ceratina calcarata
GGGTAGCATTGTACCTCGTCGAAAGAAAGCTTTTGCCTCGATCTTCCTAAAAGTAACTGGATATCTATATAAAATCGTATTAATCGGTTAAAACGAGAGTCCGCTTTTGTGGATATAGCATGGAAGCGGTGAAAGGCATTTCACCGGAGAGAAAGGGTGAGACAAAGGCACACACAGAGGAAATGATATATCATTAATTCGTTGCATTAATCCGGCCTCTTGTTTCTGACGGCCGACCGTTTCACCGACGTGATATTCCAATAGAACAGGGCGTGCCTCTCTCCTCCGATTTCCTCTCGCTCCCTCTCTTCTTCTTTCACCTCCTCTCTGACACGCGATATCTACTTCATTTCCATTTTCGCGGATCATAATATAAAATGAGTCGGAATGATCGTCGTCAGCAAATCGTTTCGCGGGATTTAATTTTACGCACGCCTCGTAACGGAATCTCGAATTCACGTTTTACGAATCTGCCTTCCTTCGCTGTTCGCAGTTTTTCAAGTTTTGATCACGTATCGGCCTCGGCGAGTCGAGGACAAATTTCTTTTCCGAGCTCGAGCAAGCGACGAGAGAGATAACGTTAACGACGCTCTCTCCTCCCGTAGCTTGTGTTTCGGTGCTTTTTTACTTCATCAAGTGAGGCATAAAAGAGAGGTTCAAAGCGTGTCTGACTGGCACGAAGGCCGGCCGCGACGATCGACCATCGTCAAGGACGATCGATTATCGGTATTGAATCATCGCCGCTGGGTCAACTCTCTTTCAATCCTCATCGCGCACTCGACGATCTTGTTACGAACGAATTCCGTCTCGTCAATTTCTGACTTCCAGATGAACCCAAAGATCGCTCTTTACCTTCGATCGCAGATAGTTCAAAGAGCATACATGATTCGAACCGATCTGTCGATCATCACCTTTCGACGAGACTGTCCTTGTTAACGACGCGGGAAACATAATTGGCCCCTCGATTCAGAGTTCCAAATCCATTTATTCGGTTATGGTCGGAGGACGTTCCTCACTGGCGTATCGTTCGTCTAGAGTGCTCCCCGAAGTCGATGCAACGACTGCTGGTTGGAGGAACTTTAAATCCTAGAGAGCATCTGGTATACATGTATGGCTCATGTATACATGACTCGGGCGCCCAATAACGATTAAGGCCACGACCTTGGCCGGCAACTACAATCGTGCCACGGTTTTTAGTGTCTCTCGCGAATCGACTAAATTTGTACCAACGGCATTTATAGAAGGTTTCGATAGGTCCGACTAGTACCGAACAGTCTTCGTAAATTTTATATCTCGTGCATCTCGTCCGAAATATTTGTATTTTCAACTGAACGTGCCACGTCGTTCCGTAGTATTTCAGAAACGTGAAGTCGAGGGAAGTGGGAACGAAGATCAAATCTAAACGAGAGAATTCGAGCTAATGATATGCTACTTTACGCATATCACAACGATCGTCTCGCAAATTTCCACGTTAAGTCGCTTCATTGCCTCTATCCGTGCCAAGAATCAAATGTATCGCGCGTTGAAACGGTTTTCAATATTTTTTTAGAGATAACGACGCAGCTTGTAATTGTACATCGAAATAAGCGAATATTGTAAAGTTGAAAGTTGCACAATTCTTTGGAGAGATCGTTCCTGCTAGTAGGTCACCTTCCATTGTCGGGTGCTGAGGTAATTCGAGCAATTTACTCGGACAACTCAAGCAGATCGCTGGCGGACCTAATAATTTCCTGCTTCTGTCCAAGAATCATGCATACATGCGTGCCACGTCTTCGTTTTTAGGAAAACTCGTACCCTGTTCGAGGGACACCACGATTGTCGCATCGTAATTTGAAATCAAGCATCGTTTCTCTACCGAGGAGACATTATTAAACAGTGGCAGCGTGCATGTAATCGTTAGGTATCAACAGAGGTATTGATTCTTCTCAATAAACTATTTTATGATTCCCATGCAATATCGTAATCATTCTCTCAGAGTTACAAATTGTAAACCAAAGTTCGTGTTCAGTTTGAAGTTGGTAAGGGCCGTGGTCTAGTGGCAGGTATGTTCTAGTTACGCGGTCCTGAATAACGTTCTGTATCAAATTGCGATTCAACGAAGACGAGTGGGAGTGGCTCGACTGTATTTAGTCGCCATAACAGTTCCTTTAACGATCTAATCAACGTGGCTGCCGTAAACTCTAATTACCGGTTGAGCCATGCGATCATGGCGAGATGACTGTGATTTTGTCGTTTAAGTCATTCTCTCAGGTGTGCCATAGGGTAGCTCATCACACAGTGGGTCTAGAAAGTATATAGACATCTTTCTAATATTGGAACAACATATTTTCCTGTGAAATTCTACAAGGCTTCACTATCTATTGCTTACAAATAATTTGATACAAATTTCTATTAGTCAAAATTGTGAAGAGAAAAGTAAACGGCCGGTTTTGTTTTAACTTCTATTTATCTAATAAAAATTTGAAACATTTGTAGATTTAGTAAGTCGTATGCATGTACAGGGTTCATTAAACTTCGCACTGACTGCGAAAGTGCAATATCTTAAAAATTCATTTTAAAACCGGTCGTATTTAATTCGTCTGAGAGCAACCCTCAGAATGTTCATAAGAATCTCTGCTGAAATATATGAAAAGAGTTCTGAAGTAAAATTTCCATTGAAGAGTTGCCTCTTTCTTGATATCGAAATTATTCGCCGATGTTATACAACGCCGAGCCCTGCTGCGTTTCGAACACAATGAACTCGTTAACGCGATCGATCGTCAGGTTCCAATTTTAGTGGTCACCGGATTGCGTAACACCTTGTCCGCGGTGAGATAATAAAGAATCTTTGAGAAGCGGCTGGGAGCGCGGCGTTACGTCAGACACCGCGCCGGCCAGCATTATCCATTTAATCTGATAAATGATGTCGAGTTAATCAGGCGATGGCGAACGGAACGCATCGCGTCGCCGGATGCGAAGCACGTACTCGTCGCGCGTGATCCTCGTCCTCGGGTTTTCTCCTTGTCGCCGTCATTCCCGTCCCATCTTGCTCCTCCGCTTTTGCACCGTGACCCATTTCGCCCGAGACGAACGAGCAGGAGAAAAGAAAACGGAAGGGATATCAAGGAAATCGGTAAACGTGTACACGCGGACGAGGTTACCAGGGTGACACGTCGCAATTTCCACTGGCTAATTTTTCTATAATTTTAAGATGATATAAAATTATAGAAAATTATGGTATTGAGTAGAAATTGGGACGTATCTCTTGTTCGTTGTTAGGACAGAATAAAATTGTATTAAGCAGACGCGTTTATTCGAGTTAATTCAGTTAATAGAATTACATCAGATGATTTCGAGTAATTTTGGTATTGTGTCGTACAAACGCAGCCGTTTACGTCAGGTCGGTGTTCCACGGGTGCCTTTTATCAACTGACAAAGGAGGGTAGTTATGCCGTATTTCAATAGTAGATGCGTCGCGTAGTTCACTGTAAAAATTTCATGCAGTTGTATAAAAAGTTGAACGTAATTTACGGCTTCGGGGGAACGCGTTTCCTGAAAACAGTTATTTTACGTCTCGTGCTTCTCTTGCTTAGAATTGAAAAATGAATCCATATCATGGAAATATTTCTCAATATCCTCGACGAGGCGAGGATCTATATTTGTATTTAACTCGTCCCTGAATTCTTTTTTATTATCGTTGAAAATACTGTCGTCATAGCAAAAAGATCGCGTTTCGACGATCGGGTCAAAGATGTTTGTTGCTTACTCCAGAATACAAATAGACCTCACAGATCATTATTGATTACGTAAGAATCTCAGAAACGTAGTATCTCGTGCCATACGACGACAGGAATATCGAAAGTGTTAGAAACGAAGAATTTCTTGCATTGTATCAATCTGTGGCCAGCCGATGGGCTCGATCCTTCGCGTCTGTACCGGTTGCCGGCTTTTGCAGTGGTTCCGTTGTTCCCGCGGCCGGCTGGTTCGCCAGCAATTGCGCGCAATGCGAGAAAAAGCGACGGAGGAATGAGTGCTCGTTCGTGAGACAGGGACAAATATAAATCGCGATCGCGCGAATGTTGCCAGCGGAAAAAGAAAATGGTCGCGTCGAACACGCGGGAGGCAGTACGGGAGAAAGAGAGAAGGAAAGAAGTGTTGCGTGAGCGAGAGAGCTAACCGCTCGGACGAGTAAGACGGGACGAGTGCTAGAGGAGGACACGTCTATTGAAAAGGGGGGCACGGTGGTGCGGTGCCGGCTGCCTTCGGCGAGTCGACAGTTTGGCGTTCGGTGTTGCTAGGCGCGAGGCGAGGGCCACTGCCAGTGCCAAGGCGGCGGCGGCAGCCGGCAACCTTTCCGTGCGACCGCGAATCGTGCCGCCTTCACCTTCTTCTCCGTTTATCCGCGGTTTCGTTACGCGCTCGTCCGTCCCGCCGCGTTCGGCATTTTTCTCATCATGACCAAATCGCGACGTTTCTTCGTCAAGTTCTTCGTCGACTCGAATCGCGCGTCGTCGGAGGGATGCGTATTCGAAAGACCGCTGTAACGGTGATCGCCGGCTCCCGGTCTCCGGGTCAGCTCTCTTTGGCAGCACTGCGTCGTCGTCGTGCTGGTGCCGCGTCTGCGTGCGTGTGTGCGTGAAAAGCTCGAGGAGGAATCATCATGGAGACACGCGAATTCGCAGCGAAGTGACGAAGGACAACGGGAATCACTTTTGAACGGTCTGGATCTACTATGAAATCGCGTCGTTCCAGAGGAATATCGCTCCCCGTGGAACCGGCAATCAGGTAGAGAACAGAGATTACGTATCATGCGAGAGCGAAGCCAGATGGAATTCAAACGGTCCGCGCATACCGCAACAAGTAATTCAAACGAATTCGTAGTTGTTCTCGATTTATACTATACAATTCCATCCGACTACTGCGTTCTACGTTTTGCTATTCCTATATTTCTTTTTATAATGTAAAGCAAATCTCGACTTAGAAACGCGAATGTAGGCGTATGTATGAATTATTAAAATGCGGAAAGCGATTTTAACACGCCTCGAGCATTGAGTTCCGTCAAAAAGTTCCACTACCATTCAAATACTAATGCGACACGTTTTGTTGCACTATGTTATCGCCTGTACGAATATCTCGGACCGTTGCCACGTGAAATAATAGGTGTAGAACGCAGATCGCACGCGTGGCCGACGATAAATCGTTTCGATTTCATCGTACTTGGCGTCCCTTATCTCTTTCGATATTTCCCGGACCCAGTTTCGACCGAAAACTTTTCAATACCACGCGCCATTGTTCCGGCAATAAATTATTTAGCAACACGGAACGAAACTATGCGCGCAGACGTGTAACGTACGTATCACGTTATGACTAGTTATCGAAAAAGTAAACAAGACATCGAATTACAATTTGTCAGAGCCGCGTAGAAACGGAGCATAAAAGTAGAACAGGGTTCGCGACTTTTTAATAATTTCGTTTATGGGATTTCCACGTATGCGAATCCGCGACTAACGTTCAATTGATACTTCGTTGCCAGTGAACGAATCCGTGACAAGATTCGAGGCGATTCAGTAAACGAGGGCATGCTCTTTCCACGATTCCACGAAATTCCAACGTCCACAGATGTTCTCTCGAAGTTGCGTCGTAGAAACACGTTACGCTGTCGGAGAAATTACGTAGTTGGCGAATCTTAACCGATGATTCGTGTTTGGGTACTCGCGAGGGTCTTTAGGTGTCCCCTAAATCGCGCGATTAGGGGAACGAACGTGAAAATCAAGCGACGGCACTGTGTAATCAACCTGCGCAAACGCCGCCGTTTCACTTCCTCGTGATCGATGCTCGAATTTTTCCTACTAGTTCGCTGAGATCGATGCCAACGCTCGTGTACTTTCCATACATTTTTGTTAGCCTTTAAAAGATGTATCCTTAGAGGATACGAGGAAGCAGCTTCCAGCGTACCGTGTGTATAGCTGAACATTTCTATCCTGTCCACACTTTTAACGCCTGAGGAGCTGCCTCCAGTATTACACGGTATGAGAATATGGGGTGGTATACTAGGTTTATTTTAAGTTTGACTGATGAGTATCTCGGGTAAAGAATTTCTATGCAGAACACGGCTGGAAATGTCAACCGTGTGAAGCTGTTAACACGTCTGACAAGTAATACCTGATCAACCTACAGACGTCGCGAGGCATTAACATTCTCGTTCCCGAGTGAATGCTCTATGAACTCTGCTGCAATTTTTCATCAATATATCTTTGTACTCATGTCATCGGAATTATGCGTAGCTAATTATACGATTGTGTGCCTGACAGGCAACGAAACAATATAATTTCTCTGGGGGGACATTTACGTCCCCGGTATCAGTCGGAATCAATTATTCGTTGAAATTTCCCGATGCTTTCTCGTTACTCCATTTCGACGTGCAATTTAACTATCGGTCACATGTAGAATATTTCCTCAGGAAGTTATGACCGTAATTTTTATCCTGGCCATTATTTTCTGCCGTTCGAGCCGCGGATCAGAACCGGTTGCTTCGTAAACCTCGAATCATCATCTGTCCCTCTGTTTCACTCTCCCTCTTACGATCTCCTCCGGACGTTCTCTACGGTTCGTTCGAAGTCGGCTACGAGACCGAGTTCAATTTTCATCGAGTTTTAATTAATCCCGGGGCTGGTGAAGTAGTTCACGGAATCTACGTGTCAATAGCAAGGATCTATCCTAAAGGAGGTACGCGTTCCTGTTGAAACAATGGCGGCCCGGGCACTTGTTCCGCGCGCGTAGAAAAGGTCAAAAGATACGTCGAGAGGAAATCGTGTTACCGGCAATTAATCAGCCGACAGACGTGCAGCGACGTGTACGTGCGGATTGTATAATACGAATTGATGAGTCTTCCTCGCGAGTGACGTTGAAAATTTGTTCTATTTTTAGAGTGGACGCGCATCCACCGTTTAATTGAAAAACCGTCTGTCGGCCGTCAAGTTTCATATTTTTGTCGTTTAATAACGACGATGTCTAATGAAACTCTGATCTGAGAGAATTAATAATTTATTTCATACAGAGAGCAATTCAAATAAATGATCTGTAATTAAAAGCCGGCTTTACGCGAGACATCGTTGCAGCATCGTTCCTCGCGTCCCGAGAGGCGCAGCAGCGATATTTAGCCTGGATCAGTGTCGTCAGTAGTTAGTCCCGGAACTGGTAGGGCAGATCGATATTGAAAACAGTTCCGTTCGGCTGAACCCACTTCGACAGCCAGACAAATGAAGTGCTTATCGTTCCTGGAAACTCTTCTCAATAATTCCTCGCCGGATCTAATGAAATTTTTTCCTCCCGTCGTTCTCGTCAATCCGTAATAATTTCTCGTGTACTTCTATTCGCGATACATTCTTCAGCCAAGTGCTCTCCGTCTTTTTTTCCTCTCCTCTTTTTATCCGAGAGTTCCGCCGACACGCATTAGCGACAATTAATTCCATGGAATAATTAAAAGAATACCTCTTATTCGCTTGGAAAAAGCGGAACGGTTTAACGAACGTTTTAACCGACTGACTTTTCCTGTACGGCTGAGAAATGTCCGGTGATTAATAATAATTTTCTTGTTATTCCTACGCGCATGCATTTCTCTTGCTTGTTAAACCATCCAAGACAACTATTAACATTCCATTTTCTATCAATTTTTACCGTATTCGACATTTAAATATACCATAACTCCTTGTTCGTTCTCTGGCACTCTTGTAACATCTCCAGCTATGCACGTACGACGACACATTAAAACTTTCTCCCACATGTATACGACTGTATATCGCAATCCATGATATTGGCAAGTAGCAAGGCACATGCGAACTTCGAGTCTCTCGTCCAGTTTCTAAGATGTCCTCGCGAAAGCGTGCCTGATACCACGGGCCTAACGAGAGGAGAGATTCGAGGTCTGTGGAACCGGTCGACCTTGAGACCAGCTGACGAACCGAGGAAGAACCGGCAACAGCAATGTTGCGCAATGCTTCGAAATACTATGGGGATTCGAACACGCCCATATCGTCGGTCACATCCTCAGGGTTCCTCTTTGTCTCAGTGAAATTCGTAGAACAAGCAAAAAGAAGAGGAGCGTTACGAGCCAACATGTGGTCGCCTCTTCAACCCTCTCTTCTCTTGTATATCTGGTTTTCACGGTTTCTCCCTCCCTCTTTCTCTCTCTCTCTCTTTCTCTCTCTCACTCTCACTCTGGTCTCTTTGTATCTTTCGCGGGCAGAACGTCGGCTTGTCCGACGGATGAATTTATTTTCGTACACGCCTTTCGACTTCACCGGCAAGAGATTTATGCGAGAATCGCGGTCCGTGGCGAACTTTTAAGCGCGCCGGGGATTATTCATACACCGCGGTCGCTCGATGAGGAATTAACGACGAGGGTCCTGTTCGTTTTTCGGTTAAACGCTCGAGGGGAAAAAATATATTCCCAATTTTTTTCACTCTGCACGAGAGCTCTCCGATTTTTAAGAGTTTCACGAACGTATCCGATATTTTCACATTTTTACAGTCTCATGGAGCAATACAGGATTAATCAATAAGAATCATGTTTCACATGATTCTTGTTTGATTTTATTAAATGTCGTTTGATCGAGCTCGTTCAGTTATTCCTATATTTCACAGAGAGCTTCTTTTTCATGTATTTTATATTCCTAGTCTTCATTCGCTTTTTGAATCGTAAATATATTCTCCGAAATTGAGTTTTCAGAATTATAAATTGCACTATCAAAATACTTGATCCTTTTCAAGTGAACTGAATTCTCCATTTTTTCCTCGTTTCGAATGTTACATTCTTTTTCGGGTCGGAGCAATTAGAACTGGCTCGTTTAGCTCGTGACTGAAAATATACCCTCCAGCTAGTGAAAAAGATTCGCCGCTGTTTGCACGGAAGGCACAATAATTTTTCTGCCACTACGAGTTCTTTTCAATTACGCAATCGCGATGACGAGCTTCGGGGAGCCCTCCACCGCGTAAGTGAACAAACATGAAGCTTTACAAAAAGGGAAATACCACTTCTCGTACAAATTCAATAATTTAAAATAGAATGAAGTCGGTAGAAGATGTTGTATGCACTTATTCTTGTCGAAGAAATTCAAAGTCCTCCTCTAATTTGTTGCTCAATCTAATATTTTATCTGATGTTCGATGCGCGAGCATGTCGTTTCATGCACGAAGATAAAAAGTGTATCAAGTATGTATGATTTTTAAATTTGCATATTTCTGAGACCGAAAGGACCAGTAAAATATCAAATGAAACCAGACAGGAGATTAGACGTGGTTCTTTAGATTCGTTCTCGAGGCGTGAAAGAAAGCTTAGATTCTAGATCGTTGATGATAGAGCTGTGTGGAAGGAGAAGTACGCGAGGTCTCGATAATTCGTTACGTGGGATCGACCTTCGACTCATCGAGTGGCTTCGCTGATCGTCAATTTGGCTGACGTGTAAGGCTCGATGTGTGCGCTGTTTTATTAAATCGATCACCGAACGTGTCCGTCCTCTCTTTCGTCTTCAATTTCCGCGCGGCGTCGTCGTATCTGTGTGTTTCCTCCTGATTCATTTTGTTCCCTCTTATCTCGCTTCTCCGAGGCAATCTGCTTCGCACACTGACACGTAATGTACCTCCGAGCAAAGATTCATGCTTCGACACGAATTCTTTTCAAGTCATCGCATTCGAAATTGTATTCTATTGTTGCATTGTATTCAGTGAGACGTTTTGTTTCTATTTGAAAAACTGGTAACAATGCTAAGTAGCACCGTCTACCGATCTCCCTTATGGGCGTTAATAATGGAGAGCTTTATAATCTTTGCCCATGGGTCGATAATGGGCAGGCTGGGAAAGAGCGAGAATTACCGAAATTGTACGTCATTAAAACCTTCCCAATTTGCTCGTCCAACTTATCGAAATTGCATAATATTAAAAGTAATCTTATCGCATTCTTGTATGTATAATACTTATCTACTGGCGCGACAAAGTTCGATAGAATACGTCGATGCGTCATTTCTCGGCGTCTGTGCGAAGCCCGAAAACCGAACAGGTGTAAGAAAACGTTTGTCTAAAAAAAAGCGTGCGTGTATTTGATCGTCGCGTATCTGGAATTAAAAGGTTTGGCACAGAAGAAGCGAGAAAGAGAAAGACGGGTGAGCTAACGGAGCATAGCGGCGGCCGGGGGTGCGGGAGATGCGTCACCGGCGGTAGGTGGTGGCCACCACCCTCGCCCTCCGTGGCTCTTTTGAAGGTCAAGGTTTCCCGCCCCTCCGTGTCCCGCGTATATATGTACGAACCCGGTGGTGTTGGTAGCAGGCAAGAGGATTACGAGGGGGCAAAGAGGGAGGCTGCAGGCATAGAAGTGTTGGTGGGCGAGGGGCGGCCGTGCGGCGAGCACGGGGATCGCGTGGGTGGCCGGGGGTGTGTGCCAGGGGTGGCGAGAGCCCGGTGCCCAGTATTTATAGCGCTTGCGAACCGGTCGATAGCGGATAGCGACACTGCGCAGTTGGGAAGCCCTCGTACCGAACTCCAACCCCACGTCTCATCCCGTCCACGGTCCTGTCCCTTCTCTGTCCCTCTCGCAGAGCCTGGCTTCACCCTTTACCCGACCTCTTACTCGCTCGGCCACCCCTTTCGCATCAAGGCTTTTTGCTCCCTTTTTCTTGTACTCGCGTGTCTACGTGTTTTCCCTGTCCCTTTTTCGCGGTCTATTCTTCTCCGCGTTCCTCACTCCTCCTTTTTCTGTTTAAACTTAATTCTTGCTCCGGCGTCGTCGATGAGTAAAAGGAGAACGAACAACGGGAGAAGAGGGACGATTTTCCTCCGGGATATTGGTCATGGGTATATAAACGGGGATGCGGTCCGGACTAGGGGAGCGAGCCAGTGGTCGATATTGATATTGATTGGAAGTTTTTAGCGGGTGGATTTAGAAGTAGCGCCTCGCTCTCAGAGGAATCACCATGGGGATCGTGTTTCGTCCCGGTGAATCCGGGCAATCGCGTGGCCGAACGGTCAAACGTTTTCAGGTTTCTCTTTAGGTTTATCTGCAATTTCCAATATTCAATCCGTTTATCGGCAATTCTTTTGAACGGGAAGCAATAATTAAATGACGTTTTATATATTTATAACATTGTGTTAGAAGACGTTCTTATAATTGTAACAGCCAAGCTGTTCAAGTTTTTGTTCACAATTTAACAGCCGTATTTTTAGAATGATTTGCAAAACTAGATTGCAGGATGTTTTATGTACCGCATGACATTGTCCGTTTGCGGAAACACGCGTTTCTCGATTAGCATATAGATAGCGGTCGTGTGTACTGTCCGTTCCACGTGCATCCTAAGTATAGGAAATACAAGTCTATTTTCGTGGTAATTCATGATGTACGCTTGGAGAGTAAGCACTTGATGATGCCGTTAAATAAAGCCGATGGATTATCGAACACTAAACTATTTATAAGTCATTCGACTCCTCGTTGATTAAGGATAGAGCGTGCGTTCGAATTAAACGCTTGGGAAAAGTAAATCTACCTGTTTCTGAGTCCAGTCGAATTTGGTCGGAAGGTGTACGAAGAAGTTCGTGCGGAAATAAAAGAAACGAGGAATCAGGGAATAATATTCCCCTGGACGCAGATAGACAGTGCGAGAAAGGAAGAGTAGTATCGTTGGATAAAGGAACTTGTCTGGCAAAAGACACGAGAAAACGATGTATCAACGTGTGTACCTGCCGCAGAGGGCGCGAGGGAGAGACTTAACGAAGAGCGAGATGAGGAAACGTAGGGGCGAGCACGAGTGAAACAACGAAAGAGGAGAAAAGTAAGGTCAGAGGGTGGCTCAGCGCCGCCCCTGGCATTGGTGGGGGTAAATCTATCTGCGTCTCCGTCCGACCGCCGGGATGCATCGAGGGGTTGGTATCCGCTACCTTCACCGTGAACTAGAGAAGGATCAAGCTACGAGGGTGAAGGCTAGACGAGGATACGTGAAGCGTGGGCGTTTCTCTGAACGAGGATGGAAGCTGGCTAAGTGGGACGGAGACAGGACGACGATCGTGATCGGTGACTAGAGAGAAAGCGTAAAGAGGGTGTAAGAGGGATAACAGAGGGTGGGCAGGTTTCGTGCGTTTCTCGTTGGAGAACTCTAACTACCGGCCGGCCGTAAAGGTCGTCGTTCATCTCTCTTTCTGTCTCTCTCTCTCTCTCTCTCTCTCTCTCTCTCTCTCTCTCTCTCTCTCTCTCTCTCTCTCTCTCTCTCTCTCTCTCTCTCTCTCTCTCTCTCTCGCTTTGTCTTTTCTTGCTTTATTTTCCTCCCCGTTTTCCGTCGAGTCGTCCTTTAACGACGACGAGCCAGCTGGCTAGAAACGTCAACGACGTGCTCGTTCGCTTTGGAATCCAGTACGTGGTGCATTGTCGTGTCCACATGTGTGCTCCTAGTTATTCTCTGTGAAACCGTTCTCAAAAGATCGCAGCCGAAATTTTCCCAATACATGTTCGTATCGGTGTCAAACGAATGTTGTTCCCATGGTGAATTAAAATTGATCGGCCCACGCAATAAGATATGTCGTCCCTCGACTCCCTTGCTTCGGTGGGAAGTAAATTTTAAAGGGACCGCGGCGTGAGAGAGGTGGCAGGGTTCTGTGAAGGTGAGAGGGCAGTTAAAAGATGAAATAGAGGGTAGCACGGATGAAGGGCGGGGAAATGGATTCCGATTCCTTGTATTCTGTTCGACGAGCTCTTCGGTTGCCATTAGTTGACCGTGAAGAGGCGTCATCACGTATCTCGCGCTTTGGAGGACCAGCTGACATGGCCTCTCGACCATTGGAACGATACACGCCTTCTCTCGAGTAAACGCCGAGTATCCGTCGTTGTACCGTACGTCGCGCGGCAGGCAAGCGACTGTACGATTCATAAGAAGATATGGTATGCGTGGAAAATGTCGTATGCTTGTTAATTGCGAGAAGATGGTGCGGATATTTTTTAACGAGTTCTTATTAATACCGGTTCTTGAGACCGAGACAGGTCCAATTTAACCGGCATGGAAACGAAAAGAATCCGTGTTTCATTTGTTACTTACAATTAGCGTTGCTCGAAGAAGCGAGCCCACGATCCCTGTCAATTGTGAATTTAAAGAAACCCAGAGAAAGAAGGGACACGGATGATCTCCTGCGTGGGAGTATATCTCTCGGGAGGGGGGGGGGGAGAGAAGAGGGGTTCGCCAGGACCAGCCGGAGACCACCCCTCCTGCCCTTTCGCGAAGACAGGAACGAAAACAGAGGGAGCCAGAGTGCGACAGGTGGAGAACAAGGATCGAGAAGGGGTAGGTGAAGGGCTTGAGCATTTCGGGGTTGAGAGAAGGAGAAGGAGGGTTATAGCCGATTGTGTACGGCCGGTGTGACAAGAGCGATGGAGAGGAAGCGTCGGCGGGAGGGTGGTTCTATCTGGTGTTGTAGAGAGGGGTGACCGGGGTTAGAGGGTGAGAGACGACCGGCGAAGTGGGGGTTAGAGAGGCAGGTTCCGTGCGTTTCGTTGGAGAACTCGTACCACCGGGCGACCGTAAAGGTCGTCGTTGCTCTCTCTCCATCGGCACATAGAAGTCGAGCAGCTGGTGGCAACGTCAGCAACGAGGAACAGATCAGTCCACCGTGTGCCAGTCTCGGGATCTGTGTTTCTCTTTCTCTCTCGCTCTTTCGCTCTCCTGCCTCTCTCTCTCTTTCTTTCTCTCTCTCTCTTCGTTAACTAACCCCCGTCTCTCCTTCCTCCTTGATCTTTGCCTGGATCCTTTGATCATCGCTCGTGGAGTGCAGAGGACGGTGCACAATGCGATTATCGGTTCACGCACACACGTTTCGTCGAGTAAAATTGTACCAAGTTCTGGAAGAGGTCGAAGAACAAGGATTTTGGAGAAGAAAGGATGTGGAACAAGATCACTGCGGCTGGATGGACGATAGGATTCGTGTGTAACGTACGAGAATTAGAGAAAGAGGATTTAAGTGGAAACCATCTGGCGAGGTGACGACTATCTACCTTCGCGTGATCCGTGGAATTCTAATTGACGATCGACCGATTAGCGTGAGTAGCTGGAAGCACAGAAACGATCACGTAGAAAAACGTAGATACTTCAATGTTCCTTACTAAACTTGACGATATCGCACAGTCAAGAATATATCTGATGAACTGTTTTTTAACATTGAAGTACACGGTTCACGTCTGCGTCCATCAGTGCGATAACTTCGTACCATATTTTTTGCCTCAATTTGCTCCTCACACCCCCTTTACTACTGTTTACCGTCATATCTTTGCGGCGTTCCGTTTTCTTTGATATTTCTTCTCGGGAAACGCTGCAGGACTGGAATGCGCGAATTAACCGTAGAAATACAGAACGCGTTGCCGGTGACGACTATTTGCGTTGCATTGTCTTCGTGTTTTCGCTCCCATTTTCCGTCCGGCTGCACCCGAAATCGTTTCATTTTCGATAAACCGTTTTTGTTATCGCGAAATTACTGCTTATCATTGAAATCATCCGAATATCGATGAGGTCGAGTGGGTTTTAAATCTCGAGGTATCAGCGCCGAGCAGATCAAATTCCATTCTTGAATTAAATTGGAATCGATACCTGTTAAAAAATCAATTGTATTTATTGGTAACAAGGTTACCAGCTGCTCGGTATGTACCATATGGTTCACAGTTTCTTCCTAAAACGATTGGCGAACATTGAATTTCGTACTCTTGGCGAGTACTGTACTTTTACTGTAGAAAACTAAGAATAATTGCGCTCGGAAACTGTCGTTTACGTTTATGGGCCTGTCGTTGGAGCGGATCGACGCATAATGCTGCACACTTAAAATGTATACTGAGTCACGTCGAGGAAAGACATTTCATTAATTCACGCAAATCCGATGTGGACAATGAGATACATACAAATTAGACCCGTCCCTGGGTGATTTCCCGAACGAGCATCGTACGCCGTTCATCTATCGCGAAATAATAAGCACGAACTTTCTATATAAATATTTATTACAAAATACATTCGACAATTGATCGTTAGTTTCATTTCCATGTATCGAAGAGAACTGTACAATTTCAGATGTTATTGCATGATCGGATTATCTGTGCGTTCGATCGGTGCAACGTCTAGAGATTGAATGATGCAAGAATCGAATTCCCCTTATCCGCAGATTGATTCGTCCGCGCGAAGTAATCTTCTTGTTGCGCAGACGGGAAAGTTGACGTTTCCCGGGGCGGTAAATCAAACTGTCCGCGGTGTTCCCGTGTCGTTTTCCCGCGATGCAATTTCATTTCGGTGGATGTCTGTTATTTCACGCCTTGCCTGAATTATAGTATCGTATTACCTCGCCCTCTGTTCCACCGGCTCGCGTTTAACGCGTGTAATCCAAGGAAAATCGCGACGTTCGTGCCCCGGGGAGAGCGACCCGCGGAGCAGATTCCAAGTTGCCACATCACGCGGACGGGTCCATATTTGCGGCAAAAAGTCTTATTGGTCGGTCCCACACAATGGCGTAGCGAAGACGAGGCGCTCGTGCAAGGACGAATTATGTAATTAGAACGACTTCGTCCCACACCGCGACCGCTAATAACGAAATTATTGCTCGAACGCGAACGAAAATCAGGTGAATCGTGTCTCTCCGGTCTCGTTACACGGAACAGTTCTCGTCGCGAGTATGCGCCGACGGTTTCAAGGACACCTTGTTTACGAACCCGCGGATCGTAATCCTAGATCCGACATTCGATACGGTGTAATCCGACTTCCGGTTGATTTTTTTAATCGACGAGTCTTCAATCGAGCTTTATCAGAAAATTACTTTTTCGTTATCTAAGGTACGGGAGACATGTATTTACCTCGAAGTTCATGTCGCGTAGCGAGAGATACAGAATAATCGTTTCGGTAATTGTGACAAGAAAGTGTTCAACAGAAACACAGGCATTTCTGATCGGGTAATTACCAATGAAATTTACGTGCACGCTACCAGCGCACGTGTAAACAATAACGCGCGCGCACGCTTTAACGATCGTAAATAATGTAGCTGCTACGTGTTCCGGGACGAGTGTTCTTCGTGCCTTCCTCGTTGCTTACGTGGAAGAGTTTCGCTCGTAATCGCGAACCGTTTTGTGATCAGCTCCACTTAGCTGACGGTGTCACCGGCAAACCGAGAGCCAGAAACTCGCCCCGTTTTTTTTTTTATTCCCCCATTTCACTCTTCGTTCCCGGTTGTTTAGACGCTAAGAGTTTGCCGAAGTCTATGAGTCATCCGTGGGTGACACGTATACCATCACGTGATGTCTAGCTTTTTTCGTAACGCAATTGCCTCCGGTTAGAATTAGTTGGATCTCGCGTTGAACACGATGGTATACAGTGCTCGCATGTGTAGCGTCAATATTAATACACGCTCGTAGAACCGACGACGTCTAACCACGACGACATTCCTGCTTCTTTTTTTCCGGTTTCCCTTGGCTGGTCGACGATCGATGATGATGGGTCGCAGTGAGCAGGCTCCACTGCGAGTCCGAGTCCTTCAAGATGGATTTGATCCTGGACATAAACAGCTGGCTCTACCCTATGGAGATCGGTAAGTGATCTTATCTCGTTTTGTTTAAGTTCGATCAGTAATTAAGTATGCATTGTGCTGAACCGATAAAAATAGTACCGAGGAGCACATATGGAAGTCATTTGTATAAATCGTTCCCAAAGTTCATTTTCTTTTTTCGGCTACGAGATCTGACGCAATGAAAATTCCGACGGACGAGAAAAAAATGTTTTTAAAGTAAACTCGAGCGTTTTTAACGACGCGTCGTCACTTAAGATCGTATAAGCTCGAGAGTTCTAGCTTTGTATGATTAATGGCCAGGATTTTTTAGTTCGTCTCTATGAATACTCGTGTTAGAAACAGAATCTGAATTTTAATTATACAATGTTGTCAAGAGGGGCAAGTAATTAAACGACGTTTGTTGATGATGGGATAACTTGGATAGCATGAAAATTTTGTTTGCCTCGGCGCAGAAGCGCTGTCAGGATTCTTGTATGCCTGTTTACCTCACGAACGACTTCGCGTGCGTGCATCTGATCGATGTAAGTCACGACTCGTTCAACGTTGCAATGTAAACGAATTTGACGTCCAGTTTGACTTGTTTAAAACGCCAGATCCATTTTTATTAACATAAATTAACAATTGATGATATATACAGAGAATTGTACTTTGTCATACACACAAATTAATATTTGACGAATGAGGCTGAATACGTTCTGCACAAAGTTGCGTTATTCGATTACGTTGATGATCATCCGTTATCATTATGCGTACAGAGAGAGAGAGAGAGTTTCGCGACGCAGAATAAATAGATTTATGCTAGTAAGTATATAAAACCGTGTTAGGTGTGTTGGCAACTGCGACGATATTTAGAAATTTCTATTTTCCTTGAACAGAATTTGGATACCTCTGCTTCCGGTTTTGCAACCAATGCCAGAACGTAGACGAAAATTGTTCCACATTTCTCCTCGTTTCTGTGAGACTTTTGAAACTATGTTGAAAGAGAAAATTCGATGCTGAAGATAAATATCTTTGTTAAATGCGACACGTGCATCGCGTTAATAGACACACGTGCTGTCTCTTCGGAGTTCCAACGTAAGCAACGACCTTGGCTAATGGGCATTGGTTAAGCTCGTCGACTTTTATTCCTTTTTTTAAGTCAACGTACTATTTTCTCGTCGCGACGCGTTTCCATACGCGAGTACCTTTTCAATAGGAAGGATTTCACGCGTTTTCGTCATCTTCTCAAAGCTTTCTCATTAATAGCGACTGTCTGTCAGGTTAGTCTTTCGCGGTTTACGTGCTTGAAAAGCTGCACCGAAGCTTACGTTAACGCGGATGTACAAACTGACGTTCTACTTATATCTCCTCCCCGTGTGTAAGTTGACGCTAAAGGTCGCCCGCTCCGGTAGTATTTGTACCATTGCTTTTCATTCGCGTAACAAAGGTGTCATTAACGAGTACACGAGAATCAGCAGGGGAAGAAAAAATATTCATAAAATGCCGGAACGCGGTCTGTCCCAATGTACATCGAGCCACCCGGTCACCCGCGTCGTCGCAATCTGTTTCATCTAAAGTTGGATACTGATTCACGTTTTTAATCAGGAGAGATGAATCTAAAGTTGATAAAGAAACGGCATTCGCGGTAACATGCATTAGATTCGTAAGTGCGTCCAAGGCCACGTCACGCTGCAGCAAACCCCCCAACCCCTCACGATCCCTGAGTATCGTCGTTTTGACTCGCCCCACGGATAGTTCTGGATGTATCTCGTTGATTCGGCCGCTGCAGAGGGAGTGGGTGCGTCACACCCATCGGCACCCAGGGTGGGAGAAGGTGGGGTGCACCGCATCGTCGATCTACCCCTGCCCGCTCGCTGTGTTTACAGATTCATATCCTGTTTCCTTGCCGCTACTCCGAGAACGGTTTCCCTACGATGTCTCTCTCGATCCCTACCTCTTGCCTGTCAATTCCGCTGGTCTGACTCGATTTCGTCTCTCTCTTCGAGCCGTTTCCCCTCATCTGGTAACACCGTCAGAGAACAGCCAAGTAAAATCCATACGCGGTAATTCCGAACGCGCTTCATAAAAGCCGGGCATAAAAATATAATGGCTACGCTGTAACCCGCATTAGAAACGCGAGATCGCCCCGCCGCCGGTGCCGGTTTACAGCTGGCTACGAAGAGCAGAGCGAAGAGGCAGGATAGATTTTGCAGGAAGAAGGAGCACGTCCATTGTAAAGGACAGAGAGAACCGTATTATACGTGGAGAGTAGAATCGGCCTCGTCGGGGTAGGGGAATGAAGGTTAGTTCATAGGGCCAGGCTATCCCGCTGTATTGACGCGCGGCGCGCACAGGCTTGCGCGAGATGACGCAATCTCCCCCCTTCTTCTCCTTTTGACCCCCCCCCCCCTTCTTTCCCGTACCACGTTCTGTTTCCCTCCCCTCCGACCGTCCTCCTATCGTGCTCGTATTCCGCTCCCCTTCCCTGCTTCCACCCGGCAGCTCCCATAAGTTCAATGCCAAGGTCAAAACGACCACGACTCGTAGCCGTGTCGGTCGCGCGATACTCGCTCGCCGAGAGAAGAAGCGACCGTGTGTGTGTCCGTGCCTCTTTTCTTTCACCGTGTGCCTCCTCTCGCTCTTGCGTCGGTGTCCGTGGATCTCGACGCGTGTATTCACGTTCCCGGCCGCGTCGTCGTAACGCGCGCGCTTTTTCCGCCCGGTTCCCTCCGCTGGTGTGCTGCTACGTGTCACGGTTTTTTCTCCGGAGCTCCGTTTCGGTAGACCCGAAACGTCGCGCGACGTACGGACATGTCGAGTCACAGCGATTCGGGGTGTGTTACGTCGGATCATTTTGTGCGGGAGACGTCGAGTGCGAACGAGAAGGGATGAAGAACCAACGTCGTCGTGTACGTAGCTGACGAGAGAACGTGTACCACCGTGCCCTGGGTTCGTCTCGTAGAGGCGACGAGGTCGTGACAGGTGCGTGAATATCGAGATTAAAGAATAAGAGCAAGCAGGACGTTGCGCTGCTCGAGCGCGTATGCGCGTGATCCGACGAGAAAAACGGATGCAAACTATAACTATCGTACGATTCTCTCTTCCTCTCGACGGCAGTTGACGTCATGAGACAAGATGGCGGTTTTCGGTAGACCCCAGGACACGTTGAAGCGTCTCGGTACGCGGGGGTGGTCGACGTGTCGTCCAATGTGTTATGCACAGTCTAGAAATCAACGTCGGAAATATTCCGGGTTCGCTCGAGCGAAAAATTGTTGGAACCAATCGGCGAGCCGATCGGAACGCCGCATCGGCGTTTCGGAGGTCGAATACGTTTCGCGAAACTGCGTTCGCGGAATTCGACTGTATCGACGCTTAAATTTAGTGTAGCGTTAATACCGGTTCTCTAACGCGGGCAAATTAACGGGAACGCGTTGCCGTCAGTGGCAAGGTTAACGCTGTAAATCACGTGAGCTCTCGTATTCTTCGCCCGGCTCGCATTGGTTAATAATGGCCGGGGATGGTAACGCGGGACGTGTACGGCTCAACTAGATAATCTATAATCGTTATGCCATTATCGTGATATAAGCTTATGACCCACGTACATCTCGTAACGTGATCAATTGGTCGTGTAGATTTTTCCAGCTTCGCTTTCGTTCGCCGTTTCTTTCAGTGTCCCCCTCGACATTGCCACGGCCGCTAATATCGATCACTGTGCTATATCTTCCATCGACGTAGCGTGGACTTTTAACCTTGACCCTTGTTCTCCCGGATTCTTACGCGCGGGCTTCTCCGCGTTTCCTATTTGGTCGTACAGGTACCATGCAGCCAGCTCGCATCTTCCATTGAACGTTAAATACTTGGTGCAATTCCTCCGACGCGTTCTGCGCTTTTCTACGTCCTTGCGTGAACATTTTATCTGTGCCGAGCTAACTCGACACGTCCCTTCTTATCCCCAATGCCAGGATATTATTTTCTGTAACCGTAGTCGAATGTCTTCATCCGTTCCTGCCAATAATTGTTCGCTCGGTGCCAGAGAGAACTAAATATTTTTAGAAACGTGTCCATATGTTCGTTCGATTATCATCGCTTCCGCTAATTCAGATCCCATTTTACCGCAGCAATTCCTGCGGCTTTGGACGGTCTGTCGGTTGCATAATCAACGGCTGCATCGCGCACATAATCGACGTGACATATTACAGTTTTCGTGTCTACTTCCGAACGTGACGTGACCACGTCACGTAGGGTGCATGATGCAACGAAACTTTGAGACTCACACGTCGATGCAGGGAACTCACCCTCGCGTCTCTCGTACTCTGTGTTCGCGAAAATAGCGAAACCGTGCGGACGGTTCTTGCCGGCTCGTACGCGATCAACCGTGAATCTCGTTTGTACGTGACGAAACGAATGTCTGCAACGCCCCCAATGTATTTTCGATGCGATCGCCTTGAGTTTATTATTAGACATCAATTTCCGTGTTCCGATATTGCGGATTTCACCGCGTTGCTGTTTCGGCACGGACAAAACAATTTTTCTTGAAAGGTTTTATTTATAGAAAAAGAGAGACCTTGCCAATGGACGTCGTTCACTAGAATTCGATTTTTATTCTTTGTTACAGGTGACAAATTTCGTTTGGTACTCGCGACGACCTTGAGAGAGGATGGTTATCCTGACGGTGGGGAGTGGAACGCGACGGAACAGGAAGGTGGCTCCAGGGCAGATAGTTTTGAGTACGTGATGTCTGGTAAGGTTTACCGAATCGAAGGTGACGAGGCTAGCAACGAACCCAGCAGCAGGCTGTAAGTTTTATTCCAATTTCTGCCTCGATTTTAACCAACAGATCTTCGCAGAATAAAATAGCCTGACGTCGTGTAACCGAATAGTAAACGACATCTTTTAATTCAATTTACACAAGAGATCTTGTCGAATGTTGGTCGGGATAATCTCAAATCGTTTCGCGTCTCTGCATCGCTATTTTATTCTGTTACGATCCGTCGTAATCGCATAGCGTATCTTGTGCGTGCACGCACGTATGTAACGCGTCACGGTGTGACGTCATTCACACGCGTCGACGTGCGTAAACGTGCCCTCTTTCTACTGTGATCTCCGATTGGCTCGCTTCCAGTGCTCAATGAAGTTCCGTGAGAGCTTCGAAAAGCTCGCGGAACCATAAAGCGATCTTTGATCGTGAGAACGAAAAACTAATCTTCAATGGTTAGTTGAAAGAAGCGAGAAACAAAGCTTAACGAATTTGTCTTTCAACCAGTTTATATTATACAACGGTATGACAGAGAAGCTACAGAAAATGTGAGAAAACGTTTCTTGGAATTTTGCGAACTTGAATTCAGAACTTTTATCAAGTCACGTTTATAGTAGAACGGGTCTCTGATAACCCTTCTTTGACCGATTTATCGCGGTCAACCTTGAACAACGGGTCTGTCGCTAGTTGCAGTATGCAAAGGCTGTTTCGACGTTTGATCAGTACCGCCGGTTCCGTCGTAAACTGCGTGCATCGCCTGCTCCATTGCCTGCCATTCGCATGCTTGTGTTCGTATCACCGAGCGAAGAATACAGCGTGGCCGACTTCCGATAAGATAAGCCGGAATCAACTCGTGATTTTAAATATAAGGCGGATTTTAAATCGTGCATAACTGTTACGTAATTGTTTTCGTTCATCGGGATGCGTCGTTGCGTCTCGATTGTTTCGTATTTTTCCATTCGATTAACGATTATTACATTATTTTAACATTCTACAGGATTAAATGATTCTCCATCGAGTTATTGATTTTGAGTAGAAAAAATTAAAGCGTCCTCTTCACTGGGAAAATAGGGTGTTTTCGTAGAACAGGAAATTTTGTCTGTTCTAAAAAAGCTGTTCCCTTGGAGACCTCGACACACCCGCATCGATTTATCGATTTCCTTGTTATTCATACTCCAACGGTCCTCTCGTTATCTTGGTCTACGTGTTTGCATCCAACTGTTATCTCTGGGTTGTGTCACATCCGATACCTATTTTCGTATGTACATGAAAAGATAGTTACGATAGTCGAACACTATGATTCATTTACATCGTGCATCGAGTCTATCTTTTACCGTTGTCGTTCGAAAGAAATTCAAACGTACGAAACGGTGAATCACGATGGTTCAATTGATGAACATTCGAATAAGATTGGTGGATCGATGCTGTGCCGTGGGTGGAGTTCCCTCTGCGTTTTGAAGATATCAAGAGTCGCGCGAATCGAGTTCAACCCGTTCGGTCGGTAAAGGCGAAACGGAAACGGTGAAACGGGCTCTCGGTGAACAGGGAGCCACTCTGTGTTCACTCGGTGAGTAATCAAGCGAATGAACACAGCTGGTGGTATCTCAGTTTTCTGAGGGCGGTAGCAGCCCATTCAGTTACCTGCTGATCTCTACGATGACTTCGTGGACCGGTAAAATATCCTCGACCACTCGAAGACAATTATTTCACAATGACAATGATGAAAAGCAAATTTGACCAATTTTTATTAATATTCACAACTCTTCCGGTCGTTACTAAAGCATGCAGGATAAAAATTAATATAAATGGATTAAACATCATTTCGTCAACGTACACGAAGAATCATCTATCAACTCACGAAAGAGAATGAAGACCGTTTACGAATCGCGGGGGCTGATTACTCCTCCAATATTTACACACAGTTAGTTGGAAATTCTGTGAGCGGTATCAACTGCTCATAGATAACGAACAGCAAGAATTAGTCAGCCACTCGATGACATCAAGAACCAAATTCGGACAGTTTAATACTGGCCACTATGCTATTCCTTTACTGATAGCGAAGTCCACCAAATAGGGGCGTGACAGCAAGGAAATGAATTATTGATCGGGGTCGCTACAGACCGAATATATATATGTATATATATACTTTGGAAAACCAAACAACGCGCAGGTATATACGCAGGTAATCGTGACCAGTCTTTGGAGACGAGACTAATCAACGAGCATATCTTCGATTTAATTCACTCATTCAAGAAGTTCTGAAGCTTCAAATGAATAGAAGAAAAGTGTTCAAGTTCAGAAGATGTTATTGATTTTCTATCGGAAGATGAGCGCGTCGAATGCGGTTGCGTCGACGTAAGACGTGGATTTGAATTGGTTCGAAGGCGCGCGACGTGCTAGGATGCGCGCAAGGTCGAGCGGGCTGTCAAAATCAGCTGACGCTCTAGTGACCAATCAGCTGATCTTCAAGCTCTTCGAGACTTCCCTTCCGGCTCTGAAGACTAACAGGGTAGCAACTTCCCACTGCTCCGTAACTCCAGACTCGAAGATGCTTCATCGTTCCAAATTAATTTCTAGTCCAGTGACTTTTATAACATCCGTTGATAAATTTCCGACGGTTTTTGCTCTGTTTCAACCAGGCAAGAATAGTGCATAACATGGGTTTACGCCAGTCGATTACATCTTTATTTCTCCGAGAACCGAGATGTTCACTTCGTAACACTTATTTTATTAAATATCGGCGTAATCTCAGTGAATAATGATCAGACCATTGGTAAAACATTTTTAATTCTATGACTCATACTTACATGGGCATAATAAGACCGAGAGATCTTTGGATGCATTCATTAGACCGATACAACATGTCAAACATTGGTGTCTGCTGACATCATCATTGCAATTATTGCTACGATCGAACGTCCCTAACGAAATTTGCATTTTAATCGTGGAAAACAATCTCGTTTAACGCTGGACGTATTGGAAATATAAATCTGAATAACAGTCTCGTGGCGAGTAAAAAACAAGTGCCATTCAGCGCACAGATAATTAAACGTTATCGTTCGTGCCATGGAAAAGGTGAAATCCGAAATAATGTACGTCCGGTACAATATCTGTTATCTGCTATAAAAGCAGCAGCGCGCGAAGATAGTCATTCACTGTTTCGTTAATTGTATCGCGATATCGTAATTGGAATAATTGCTCAGCGTTATTTCGATTAAATTTTAATGAACTCTCGGTTTCTCTGTTTGCGAGGCGTTCGTGACGCCCGAAAGAGCCGGGCTGGATTCCATCGCTTAGCTAACGATCGCTTTCGCCTCTCCACTGCGTTCGGGTACACTGAAAGTTTGCTGGGAACTTTGCGATATTAAAATTGTTTGTCACTTACAACGCGGGATTAACAAGGAAGCTTGAATTAACCGGAGGAAAATACATTCGTAGAAACGAATAGACAAACAAGATCAACAGTATCATTACCGTAGGCGTAATTGCTTTAAATTCAAGGTTCAAATTCCCTGTTCCGACCTGAATGATACAAATTCTATGTAATTTCTAACGGAAGAAAGTGTCGCAAATAATGTTGCCTCTTTTTAAAATCTGATGTAAAAATACCTCGGAGAAGAAAATTGAAGCGCCACGTCACTCGGTATTAGGAAATTCATGCGAGAGCGCTTTGCGACAAAGGAGCTTTGAGAGACGTGGAAAATTATATAACATTTGAGGCACGCGTTTTTGCCAGGTGGGAGCGTTTTATCTATGCCCGTTTTTCGAGCGAGAGTTAAATTCATGCGAATATTTCTCGTCCAAAATCAATTTCGTCCTTCCAAATATTTATTTATCATCTCGTAACACTCGGATATCAATCGATGCTTCACGGATTGGTTAATTTCTTAGTACTTGGAGGTGTACGTAGTTGAGTTTATGATAAAAATAGAAGCAAACCGGTATTTCGTACGGCACTGGTCTGTTCTAGCCTTGTACTTTAAAGCATTATGTACACCGCATATAGACTGTCGGAAGAGCGGAAAGAGGAAGGGAATGCATCGTCACGTAATGCAAGCATTATGCAATCTCGCCCCGATCGTTTAACAACAGCTGATCACATTTTTACTTATGCCATGTTTCACAGCTATCGCGTATGCTTCCGTATACTAATTTTGATACATGATGCAAATTCTCTTTTTACTAGGAAGATTATTAACGAATTTATAAGCTAAAAGCTTTAATTTAATTTAACTAGATGATAGATACACGGAAGAAGCTGTCGTCTTGAATTTCAAACGAGATCGCAATGCAGGATCAATTTTTCTTTATTACCAAAATATTGAATTTTAACTTTTAACAAAGAGACTATCGTTTAAGTGAATTTATCTCTGATGCAATTTTTTTTCTATCAGAGCTCGCGTTCCCGCTGTGCCATTTTTCGCCCTAGATTCGCGGCGCTCATAAATCTAACCGATGCGAAACTTGAACGGGGCGCTCGGTCGCGCGGTTAATGTTATTGTCTCATTTAGGAAACTCTCCACATTGTGCAGAGAGTTATTTTATGGGGCTCGAGGTGAGAGAATATAGAGTAGCGACGCGTAGCTATGTAGTCGTTGACGTCACGAACCGTGAACAGAAGGGGGATACGTCGGTGGTGTTTGAATCATTCGATTATGTTACATTAATTCGTATTCCGTGTACTACGATTCTAGACTCTGTTTCGCCCCTGCAGTTCCATATCTGGTTAGCTCTCTAATTCCGTTATGAATGCAAATCACGTACCAAGATCATCTCCTCGTGCCTGTATAGTCGAAAGCGATCTAATAATCAGCTCATAAAACGATGTCAGACTTCTTCTAGTAAGATTAAAAACTATGGTTAATTGACGAGGACCTGAAGTTTTTACTGCTTCTCATCACGGGAAAGAGAATTCGTTGGTTACTTTAACTGAGGTAGCATAATATTAGGTCAGTGCAAAAGTTCATGCCCGATTTTTAGAGGGGTCATCAGGCACTAGATGAAAAATATTTATCATAAAATGTAAACGTTTCTATCTTATTTCCAATCAGGCAATAACTTTTCCACCGATTCAATATATTAATTCTAATTGTTTCCTTCACGTTCGAGGTCTTTTGTATCAGTAGGTACTGGCATATGAAGGTTTAATTTACGTTCTAGTATCGCTGAACGAGTTTGGTCTGGCCCAAGGCAGAATTATTTCAATATAATCGAGCCGCGTGTTTTTCGATCTAGGTCAATTGGCGACGATGATACTGACACCTCTTCACAATCACTTCTCTCACTTTCGAGGTTCAAATACATGTATAGTAATTCATAAACGCTCTCGTACGTTTGTTTACAAGAAGAAATTGCAGTAGTGATAAAAATATAATAATTAAGCAGTTGAAAAACATATATAATAGAATATAATAGTTATTATACATCCATCGAATTGGGAGCAATTACAAAAATTCGTAAAATTGAATTGTTACTCCCGGTTTGTGAATTACCACTAAACGGTTTCATATCAGTCGAATTACGTATTTCTTTAGCTCGTCGTTGATAATGGCCCGACCGATAAACCGGGGTAGCTACGTGCCAATATTTTTTGTATCCACGTATATTCGCCAGGCACACTGGTGGGCAGTCGCGTTCCCGGACGCGAGCCCCAGGCTCACCGGTTCCCAGGGGTGACCCAGTTTTCGTTTATCCCCTCACGATCGTCCCTCACCTGCCTAGCGAACTTCCACCACCTACTCTTCCCCGTGAACCGTCCACCTACGCGATTCCATCGGACTTCCCGTACACAGCTTTGTTCCTTGTCTCATCCTCGGGCATTCCATTTTCTGCATTGCTTTTTAATAAGCGTTGTGTTGTTTCTTATTAAATAGGGAGTTCTAGTTTTGAGATCAATTCAATAATGATTCAGGAACGTGTTATTTTAATCCCCTTCTCATAGATTCTACTGAATTATTCTACGACTCGTCGGTCGTACATCAAATTGAACTACTTGTTGAGTCTGACCCTGATCGGACCAATCCACTTATCTGTCATTGTAAAACCAACGTAGCAGATCTATTACTAAATGATGACTAGCTTATCACTTATTCAAATCCATTCCCCGACTACGCGGAGTCTTAAATCTCGCAGTAACAGGGAATTCTTTTCTACCTACCCTCGTCCTTCCACGACTCTTCCAATTCTAAAACGAATTATTCAACCTGCAGATAACATTAAACATTCAAATCAAAATCCCATTGTATTCCCGAATTCCCCTTCCCATGCTTTTCATCCCCTGTTACATATTCCATTTTTCCCTTCCTCGCTCATCCTACGCGTTCTCATGTAATCCCGCTGTTCTCCCCGCGCACGGCGGTCTCTCTTTCTCTCCCTCTCTCTGTCGGTCACGCGGGGAAGGCCGTACGCGCGTCCAACGACGGTTTCCGTCCCACCAGTGATCGGCGCTGGCTGTGGTGCACGCGCGCACCCTCGCCAGGAACTCTCCTGGGAAAAGGTCAGACAGTCAGAGGCCAACCTACCGAGTGAAATTGGGTCAACCCCTGATGCCCGCTCGTGCATGAATTCCTCCCGTCTCTTCCTCTCGTTCGGTCTCGCTCCTGGCTATAGGATATCCTGCCTTGTTGCGTCTTGTGGTCCTGGCCTCCCGTCGCCTGCAGGTCTTTCGCGAAATCATAACTTATTCGATACTTGGCCAAGGAGATATGCTCAAAGCATGCACGTTACGTTGGGTGATTCGGAAGTGGGAAGATCGAGTAACTTTTATTAAATAACTTTTATACAGTTCAAAGTTTGATTAACGATTAGTTTATTCTATCAATACATCAAGGATACGACGGTGGTGTAGCGTATTGTTGATACAGGGCTTTGAGATAAATGGGCTTGCGGGAGTTCGGCCTGGAGTAAATTAATATTTGATTTAAGTTATGTATCGAGCGTAGGATAATTTTGTACGCGGAACAATAATAGAGATGTTATTACTAGACTGCGGATTTCACGCAATTAGAGGAAAATTGAATGTGCGCAAATGATAAATGTCCCAGAAATTTAACACAATTAGAATATGATTCAATGGTTAAAAGCTTAAATGATCCAACAAACGTTCCATCTTGCACAATGATTCAGCGTAATTATTAATGTCAGGATTGTGATTAGGAATAAAACGACGATGCTTCATTTGATGTAAACTTCATTATGAATATCTTTGGAATATAAATTGAATAAGGGTGAGACAATCAAAATCCAATTAATAGAACGGTGACGCTCTTGACGAGTTGAGTACAATATAGTCGATATTCTATCAATTATTCAAGCGAATGAAAGCATAGCGTGTCCTTGGCCCTATTACCGAGCAAGCTATGGTGCACTTAATATGCCCCAAGGTTGAGTCCCGCCAGTAGAAAGACGTCCCTTCCGCGCGCAAGAAGCGAAAGCTGATTACGGGCCAATCGATAAACCAGTCTTCCTCGTCCCGTTCCTTCTCCTCAGCGTTTTCTTCGGACTTACACTTCAACGTTAACGAACCCTCAGAAGTATTCTTTCCTCCCGTACATCTTTTGATATTTCGGAAATTTAAATATACATTCTTCCTTCCGATGCATACATTAATACAAGAAGTCTCTAATGAGTTTCTTTCGAACAGCGTTTATCTCGGTCTCGTCCAATTTGGGGAACTGCCGTACAGAGGGTGGATATTTAAATTTGTATTTTCGCGATCCAATTTGCGTTTCCTTAAGTAAACATATCAAGATGGTGGGAGGAGAACTGTTTTGAATAGAGAGAGAGTGAGAGAGAGAGAGAGAAGGAGGTATTTCGAGGGGTATCGCGAGAGGGGATGAAAGTTGAGGCTCGAACACGGAAAAGTTCGGGATGCCAGAGCCTCTCGCCTGTTATTGACTGAGAGGTGTTACCCCGTCCCTGTGCGCCCTCTCCACGCAGTTTCCGGATGGGGTTACAAGAGGAACGCGGCGCAGGCGGAATCACTGACGTCATTCTACGTTGCCCACCACCCCCATGACGGCAATGGAAAATCAGTGCCTGAGGGCCGCTGGGGATTCGCCCATGTATTAAATCGTCGGAGGGGGAGAACGAAAACCGTGTGATAATCTCGAAGGTCAATTTTCACCCCATCCCGATCTCCTTGTCGTTTTTTAAATATCTTATCAGTTTTCGCCGAACGACGAGTTCGGGAGACATTTTCTTTATTCAATTTGAGAAAATTCGACACAAAGTCCGATAGGAAAAGAGTGACCCGATTCATTTTCTCCTACGAGGCGAAGCATCTCTCGCGATTTCCAACGACTCATAAACGATGATCAGATTGTATTCCGTGAAATTAAGGTCAAGTTAAGGATGTATTGGCTATACAGTCAATCCGAAAAGTTTATGCACTTTAGAAACGCATTTTTTAAAAAGAAATCAGATTTCGGAAGAACATTGCTAATAATAAACAACAAAAAAAAATTTTCGATTTTTCCGAGATTTTTCCAAGGGGTACCCCTTCAATTTCTTCCAAATTTTCGTTTTTGGCTAATAACTCCCAAACC
>NW_017180684.1:457453-472672 GCF_001652005.2 Ceratina calcarata
GTCTAATTTCTTTTTAATTATAGGAAATGCGTTTTTCTAAGGTACATAAACTTTTAGGATTGACTGTATAGCCAATACATCCTTAAGCAAAACGTTATAGGATCTCTCTTCGAACCCTTGCCACTTCCTGGCCGGGGGTTGAAGCCGTCCTGTTAGTCGGCTGCCAATCGCAGTCCGGACGGTCGATTCAATTACTCGACCTGCTGCAGCCTGTCGTACTGGAGAGAACGTCGGGTTCCTCTCGCTCGCGTTCTATACGTATCGCGTGTTGGAAAATCGCGCAGGGACAGTGAAATTCGAATTGAAATTAGACGAGACGACTGTATAACACGCGTTTCTACGTTAGCGTCGGAAACATATTTCTCTTCAGATAGCCGTATAATAAAAGTCATGCGACAGTAAGCGAGGTAATAACTCTTTACGGTCGGCTACTATCAGGATACTGCATTCGTTAATGTAGGTCATTCATGCGAAGGTGATAGCTTCAGACACGATTATTCCGTATCTTTTCTATTGGTTGTACTCGAAGGATAACAACGCAACTGGCAATAATCTTTCATAAGCGACAGTTCCATGACGGAAGCCAACATTGGTGACTGCCATAGAAATACCTCGATCTTCTAAAGAACCGAGACACCCGTTAGAGCAGTATCAACAGTGCGCGCCGGGAATATCGGTCATCTAAATTTATTGCGAAATTTCAAGTCCTATAAAATTGCCCACGCCGAATAGATATCGCGGTCGGTGTGATCTCATTGGTCCAACTTGCTTTCTCTCCCACCCACGCTGTCCACTTGTTTAAACGTGCGACCGCGACACACTGCGTGTTTCCCTCTACCGTTCACCGTTCTTCATGTCCGCCGGTATTTTTTCCCTCCCCTTTCCCTGTTTGATTTACCGCGTCGATTCCTCCGCGTACTCGGACGCGTTTATCGCCATAGCCGTGACACTGAAACCACGACCCGTGTAAAGGTGTAAGTTACAGGCTACGAACTAGATCGAAGCCCCTACTCCGAACAGCGTGCTCTTCTATATTTCTGGTACCACGTGTTGCTTCGACTCGGCTCGTACGCCTTCGTGCAGCTCCGAGCAGCTCGATCTCTAAGTAGAAAAGTTCGATTGGTGGTCAGACAGGGCGACGCGGCCTTCGAGGCGCACTGCGGTCTCTCTCCTAGCTCCGCGATTTTTTTAGCTCTCTTCATTGTCTCTCTCTCTCGAAACTCAGGGGATAATTTTATTGTCGTTCACGATGAGATTCTGCCGGGGACAGCTTCTACCTCCCTGAACTAGTATTCTCGTCGCGCTAATTGACAATCAAACTGTCGTTGCATGGTTACACCGACGAACTGTAATTATCGTTGACTCCGGTTATAATTTAATTGGAATTCGACTGGTTCAAGCGGCATGCCCTGGTTATTATCGCTACGCAAGCATCGTAGTTTTATTCCATGGGAAACAGTCGATGCTCATATGATCGTTACCGAGTTTCAATTCCGAAACCATCGCTGCACAAATTAATGCTTGTACTTAACGTTAATTTTGAACTCGACCGATTCTCGTTACCGCGAGCCAACTGCGCAGTCAAAGTTTGTCGCAGAGCCAAGACGCGAGTCAACTTTACTCCTGTAAAACAATGCCCGCTTTTACGACGGATCCGTGGTTTCGTCAACGCGATGGATCGTCGTTTCTCCGTTTAGTCGAGAGTTCTACGCAATTCGACAAAGGCGCCGAGCTTCCTTGAGCGTTGAACTGCTTCCACAAGTCGCTTTGGTTCTTCCTAATGAGTCTAGTCATAACGCGTGTAACCCGCATCGAATCTAATCGATCGTCCCACTAATAGATTTTACTTTTGGATCGAGTTTTTATACGAGCCTTCCTTACCTTATGAGACCGTGGCACACGTGTACAATTTCGATTCGATGGAGGTTCGCCGACCGCGAAGTAACCGATATAACACCGAGGATATTAATTCAAACTCGCACATGTATCATTCAGACGTGATTAAAGACCAGCCCTGTAACGTCTGCAAAAATTGATCGTTTTCGTCCGCTATAAGTGACCGTAGAAAGCGTTCGCGGTTCAGTTTAGTGGATACATACATGTAAATAACGAGGCGAGGACGTTTGATAAAAAGTTAAAATGTAGAAAAAGGCGTGTCGGCTGGTAATGCTGAAAACCGTATTTCGTACACGAATTAATCGTGACGGAACGCACGGTCGTGGACTCCTGATCATCCGCGACTTACGTAATTCCCCCCCGTGCGAGTCGAGCACGCGCCGGACTCGCAATTTGGTCGCCAGCAGTATCGGCAGCCATGTTGGTGTCTGTGTCTCTCGTCGCGGTTGTATCGAGAGAGTGGAAGTGGTCCGTTCCCCGGTTCTCGACGGTAATCGACTCTCGACGATGTATGCTGGGTATCAGATGGGTGGGTGGTGTTACAGGGTCGACCGTGTGGACGTTGTTCGAGGAGAAAAGAGAGGCGGTGGAAGGTGGCCTCCTATAGTTCTCCCTCTCTTCAGTCCGACAGAGAGGCGAGTTCTGTGCGGAGCGTAGAGGCGAACCGTGTGCGTCGGAGGAGGACGAGGGAGAGAGCGAGAGAGGGTTAAGCCGGGACGGACGGAGGAGGAGAGGTGACGCGAGAGACAGGGACAAACGGGCCGCGACCGAGAAAACGACGCAGGAGCGCGCAGGTGCGCTTTCCTCGCGCGGTATACCTTGTTGTTCTACGAGACAACGAGAGGTACGGGATACTCGAAAGCGCGTTTACATCGCGGCCAGTCAGCCAGAAGAATCATCCTACCCTTGGTCTCGTTGCTCTCTTCCGTCCTTTCCTCCCGTCACTCAATACCTTGTTCCGATCCGATTTACTCGCCTCTTCCGACTCACGCTTTCCCTGGCTGGCCGATTCTCCCGTCACGCAGCGAGTCAGTGGCCGTCCGTCGTTGTTCGTTGTCACGTCGTCGTCGTCGTCGTCGTCGTCGTCGTCGCGGGAGAACAAGATCGTGTCGCGATAGCGTGTCAGTTTTCGCGTCGTCGCTCGGCTCGCGTTGCGTGTGCACCTCCGCTCAGTCCGTTTCCCGTCGCAGTCGCGGTGTGTCGTGCGTGCGACCGTTGCCGACGACGGTGTGTTCCGATCCGATTCGATCCGCGCTACACTGCCGCTTGGACGGGACGACGATGACGAAAGTGTGAGCCCACGAGCGGGCAGAGTGGTGGTGAAACCGCGGGCCGTTTGTTGGCAGTGGAGGAGGTTCTGTTTCTAAGATTAAGTTGGCCTCAGGTTCGGTCCACCTGGCAAGGGAAGCTGCTGCCACTGGTTCCTCCTCGTCCCGCGCACCCTCTTTTTCTCACACGTTCGATACTGTCTCTTTTTTCGCACTTGGCAAGAGACGAACCCCTTCTCTCGTTTCTCTCTGTTTCTTAATTTCGTCTTGGATCGATTTATGACATCGATGATGTTGGCTAATGAATATGCGCGGTTATTTTCGGACCGAATAATTATGATCGAGATCCGGCGTTCCGAAACCGCGGCAGCTTCCCTTGACTCGTTTCTCGTTACACTCGTTTGGAGCATCGGTAATCACGCAGGTGAACAAGAAGAAACCGAGCCCGCCTCACGTCAAGCTCAACACGTATGATACAATGCATCAATTTTAGATATTCTTCTCCGATGTGATTGAGATTTCTACGATTCCGTATAATCGATGATTCATTGGAAATGTCTTTCGTTCGTCTACCTCTTGAAGGAATCGTTGAAATTTCAAAAGAAAACGATCATCATCCTTGCTCTTGTTCATCGTCTCGACCGCGAGTGTTCCCATTCATAATTGCTAATTAGCGATCGACAGCTGCTTTCGATCAAAACGTAGTGGGCGCTCTATTATCGATGGATCATGAATAGACTGATTTAATGCAATCATAAGAAAATTGAATGTGCAGAAATGATGAACGTATAAGACAGTTCATAATATTAAAAGCTCAATGAATGACTCAATATGAAATGATCTAACAAATACTTATCTTGAACACGTCTTTTATATCAATGCCATAAATGTCTTATGTTCTGCAGTCTAATCTTGAATTTCTAGTTAAAGACCGATAACTGTGACTCAGTATAACTGGTTTTATGCATATATTATCTTTGAAAATTATTCTGTAACGAATACATCAAAGGAGTTTTCTTTTGGGTCAGCTTTTCTATTTTCACACAATTTGTCCTGGTCTATATGTTCGCTAAGAATCAATCAGCCGCTCAGGGTCGTTTCTGTCATGGACGCATGTATTTAGTATGCTTTACACATTGTAGAAATTCGTGTTAAACGTTTCACAATTTTACCATTTATTTTTTATTAAGAAATGACCAACGTTTTTCGACTCGATTAAAATTTCCATATGGCTGCCGTTAACGTCGCGAATGATGTACCGATGATTGGTTGGAAATCAATTTGAGTGGGAAACCAATGAAAAAAAGTAGAGTACTTTCATGTATCACTCTTTCTATCGTGTTTATCGTTCGATCAACTGCAGACTCGATCGTATCAACAAGGTCGAAACAAATACAAGCAAACCTTTTTTTACAGTAATAACTCCATTAGAAAATAGAACCTGAAAGGTTCTGACCGTGTAACAAAATCGCGATGGACGAAGCTCGTGCGACCAGGTTTGATCGAATCAACCCCGGGACCACGGCTACCAGTGAAACGTCCTGTATACGGGTTGACGTCGTTAAAAGTAAAAGCACACGCGTACGAGTAGCAGGTGGCGCGGGTCTCTCTTCCCACCTTCCGTCGCCTCCCTTTCCGCTTCACGAACCCCGGGATCGATGGGAAATTCAGGGACGGTGGTGCGTCGCGCGCATTCAATAATTAGCACTAATTATATTTTGCGCGAAGGTCGCCCACGGAAATGAGTAAAGGCGGCGCTTCGCTCGGCGTCGTCGTTTGTACGCGCGCATTCGATAGCCACCATCGTACCTTGAGAATCGATCGCGTTCCCGATACGCTGACCTATATCCTTTTCGCGTACATATATACGTACATACCCGGATATCCGCCGTGGGAAGACGGCGGGGCTGCGTGTTCCTTCGCGTGAAAAAGGAAGTGGAACCCGACGTCGTCGCGGTCGGACCTACTTCGGTCGTCTCTGGAGACCTCGGAAATAGATAAGCGCATTAGTCCGCTGAAAATCGAGAAATTTTTCCTACGACTAATCAATTGCTAATGAAAGACATTTATCATTCGATAGGTCGCGGTTTTTTATGCAAAACGCAACTTGTGACGTCCTCAGTAATTGTTTAAGATATTACGACGAAATAGTATGAAACGATTATAACAAGTTTTAATCCTTGTGTTGGATTTGAAGAATTCGTTAAGATTTTTTAAATAGAAAATTCCAAGAAACGTTCAACAGTGAAATTGAGAAAAGCTTTGGATAAGCGGTGCTCGTTCGTGCTTGCTGAAATGAAAACCGTTCGCTTTGAATGAAACGAAATTCGCTCCTCTGTTCTCTTTTTAATTTTCTCTACTGGGTTATATTAATCTGGATGGGAAACGAAGTAACGAAACTGAAAAGCGGTAAAGTAATTCTAAATGAAGATTGTGGAGTTCAATCGTATTCGGCGAGCGGTCGCCGGATTCTATCTGCATAAATAAATAATTAAGAGCGCTCGGCTTCCGGTCCGTGTTTATTATCCGCAATTGCGTAGAAAAGTTTCTCATCGAGCGAAACTTAAAATTGTGTAATCGATAAAAACCCGAAATCGTTATCGGTGATAAAAAAGAATATTGTCATCCTCTGACAATTTTGTCAATTCCATAAAAGCTTTCCTCGATAAAGATTATCGACCAAGTTTTGACACACGTTCTACAGGTAGATAAATTATCGGAGCTACAATGAGCGTGTATTCAGTATTCAGTATTCAATGACGTTGATCGAACAATGAATAACTTAAAAAATTCCAGACAAACCATTTTATTACAAGGTCAATAAAACTCGCTTTGGAAATTTATTCAATTTTCTGAACGATCAAATATTCTACAAATATCTTCGAATTAAGATCGTTACTAAATTACGGACACAGTTTGGATGTTGATGACTAAGCTACGCGTTCTATGGCTGACCACACGCTATTGGAAGCCTCGTTACTCAATCAGCTAATTTCATAAGGAAACGTATCGCACATGGTCGAAATTATCGTTGAAAAATGCCCGAGTGCGACCAGTTGAAAAAGTATCGGCGACCTTCATTGTTCTCCGCGAGACTTTTGCAAACAATCAAGCTCTATTTTTACCCTCGCACCCTGTGCAGCCAATTCTCGCGCGTTCGTACTGCACGTAACACATGTTAATCCCAACGGTATATAACAATGTATTACGTAAACGACAGAAGCTACAGGATCGACTGCTCTTTCTAAAATCTTTCGATCCCTCAGTTCGCAGACTATTCGAGCCAAAGGAAATCAGCAGTTTCTCGACTCCTTAATAGATTCGAAAATTCTAATTCATCGTTTCGTTCCGCTTCAATTTTTCTGGCTCGTCCGACGAGAATGCAAACCCGAGCGGGTCCAAATAACCCCGGGCTTTTTCGCAACCCCGACGGCCAGCCCCGCCGTCCATCGCGATTTCGATACACGTACACGACCCTCACGCGTGTGTTAATGATCCGCGCATCGGGCGTGCCACATTTCTCTCCTCCGGTTACCAGGTTAGGTGGACAACACACATTTACGCCGTGGCCCAGCGCCACGCAGCTTGGCACAGCTTTTTCGGCCAGCATTGTGTAACATCGTCGGCCGTCGTCTATCGGTCGGCAAAGGCGGCTTTACGAGCGCAATGTCGTACCGTTCGCCTAGTTCGCGGCTAGTTCTCTCCACGATGTCCCGAGATACGGACTTTTTTTTCTCTTCCATCCCGTTCGCGAACGCGAGTCGATTTCGGTTCGGTGCTCGTGAGTGGTTCCGATACGGACGCAGAACGATCCATCGATCCTCTGGTTCTTTGTTTGTGCATTTATTCGTACCTCTCCGAAGGAGTTCGTTCATCTGTCTCTGTGTTCCTTCTACGCGGTCCCCGAACAATATCGAATCATTCGGCTAATCGTGGATAATTCTCTGTATGTTGTCCGGCGAGGCGGACTCTCTCACCAATCGCTGTTATTCTTGACTCCCTGAAGAGGCTCGTTAATTCCTTCTCTTCGAGTGACGGCTAAACAGCAAAGAAACTTCTCGGCCTCATGGGCATATTCGGTTTGAAATTTTAATTGGCTATCTCGTTCAGTTGTTGCAAAAACATAATGACTAAACAATTCCCGAGACTAAAAGATCCCCGTACGACACGAAGCGTCAATTAATAAGAGTCTTTCGTTACACGGATCGGAACGTCTTCTCGTCTCGAACTGACCCCAGAACCACCGTCGACAGTGGGATGATTCGTCACATTATTAAAACGACGTCAGAGCGAAGGTCCGCTCCGTCGCCTGGTTCTCGCGTTATGCCATTAGCAGTGGAAGGCAGAATCGATCGTTAAGCTCGTTTAACGGCAAAGTGGTCCAATTACAACCGCCACTGCCCTCTGCGGCTTTTACCTCGTCTGAAAACTACGCTCACGATCGTCCCTGGCTTTTTTTTTTCTCTCTCCCGCGCAGCCTCGTTTTCTCGCTGTCCTCCGCCAGTCTTCTTTCGTTTCCCCGTCGATTTATAACTGTCTCGGTCGATTCGTGTCGGATTTCAATTAGTATCCAGTTTTCCTCGGAGTTTACCATCCTCCGATTGTTCGATCGAGGAAAAATCTGAACGGAGTGAACCGTAGGACAATGATCAATAGCGAGTCTTGATGATAATCGACGGTATCACGCACGACGGAGCAGCAGCGGCAATTGGCTTTTGCACGTACTCGCCTATTTGTCTTTCTATCTTGGTAGTCGACACGCATTATGGGAGGCCGATTTGGCACGCGTCGCATCACTAGTTTCTGGGTACGGCGGTGTTCCTTAAACCGTCGTTCGCGGGAAATCCTCCTGCTCCTAGTTTTATATTTAATCCCAGCGTCAACTGCAACCCCAATGCGAAATTAACCCTCGGCAAAATTCATCTTTAACAAATAACAACAAGTGCGCCGTTATTAATAGCGCCTCGGTCGCTTGCCCACCAGGCTGGCCTATCCTCACTGTCGTCGTTATAAATAGCAGTTCGGTCAGCAAAGTGTTAGCTTTGATTTCCCGTTTATTCCGTCTCCCTCTAATATGTACTGTGTACTACCATCGTACAACATTCAGACGTCAGAAACTCGGCTCTAACTAATATTCTGTTTCTAACTCGAGTATAACACGCCTGAGTTTCCAAATTAATATTCTCCAAACTCTCGTGCCAATATTGAAAACAGGATTGTCGCTGTTAAGAACTAGGATTCATATGTCTCATTGAATCACGAGTGAAAGCTGGCTCTCCGTGGTTCAAACGTATTAAGAATTTAGAGTGTGGATTTTTATCAACACCGTGTATAAGCAGATTGTGTAACACCGCCGAGATAGATGCGAGAGTGCAGCAGCGCCGTTTCTGCTGTCGCTGCTCTACAGTCCCACGTAGCTCACCGTGGTCGTACGCTAGAGCAACCGTGCCCGCTCTAGTCGTCAACTAGTCGTCGCGCGTAACGCATACGATTCCCTCGTTCTCGACGGTGAAAATCGGGCCGCGTGTTGTTCTTCCCGTCCCGATCGAAGTCGATTTTCGTACCGTCGACGTCTCCCCCGACGTCTGCCCGTTCCCTGCCCCTCCCACCTGGCTCGATCAGATCAGAGCGGTTGATCGTTCGCGCACACGTGTTCCGCTCGTACCGGAATAAATTGGATCTGGTGTTAATTGGATCGGACGTCTCGAAGTCCCGCGTATACAAGTTACATCGTTTCAGAGACTCGTGTTTCGATCTCCAAGTTCGCGTCGAAATTCTGGATCGGTTTTGTTCGTCGGTTCGGGACCTTGGAATCTTTTCCCGAAGATGTCATCGTCGATTTGAAACGTGTACGCCGTGTCTGCGTGAATAGAGAACTTAGATTCCGAATCGGTCTCGTCGAACGACTTCCAACGCGTACCGAGAAGGTCTTCAAGGCCGTAATTGTGTAAGGAACGTTAGAATCTCCGCTCGCGGGGCACGGAGCGTGAATCGCAGTCGCGGTCTCGCTGTAGCGACGGACGTTCCGTCTTTTACGAGGAATCGCCGTTTATTGCCGCTTCGCATCCTTTTTTTTTCGGTTTCCATCTCGGCACGGTTACGTAATTGCCCGGAGCGGACCGTCAGCTGCAATTGACTCAGCGGATTTATTAATCGAAAACACACAGTCTCGAAGGAAGAAGCGGTGAACGTTTCGTGCCGCGCACCGATTGCGTAACGCACGTGAATTGCAATTGTTTCGCCGACAACGTACGCGGAATGGTGGCGCGTCGAACCTTTCGGTGTTTTTCTCGCGTCACAGGGATCAGTCCTCCACGGGTTTTTACATACCATCCGTCGCCGTTACGCCGCGTTGTGTAACTCGCTGCTGCTGCTGCTGCTGCCGGCTAATTGAACGCAGGCCGCGCCAATTCGCGATCGTTCATAGAAAACCGAAACCCGCGTACGATTGCGAAAATCGGTGACGATCTTTGACACTGTGATAAAACTTGTTTAGTCGAGCTCGTCTGCTGCTATCAAAACATTCTCTGCGTCTCGCACCGACCTCATAGAGGAATCACGGTTTCGACTTTACTCTTCCAAATAGTTCTTCATGTTCCGAGCGAAAATAAGGATAGTTCTACGATGTTCAAAGACCGGCTTCCACTCGGATATACGCGTCCGTACGGGATTTTACGAAACTTGTGTAATCGAACCTCTCACGTGTTTCTCGCCGTAAACGACACTTAATGTCCATTCGGGTTTTTAACGCGTAACGCGTGTGACGTAAACGTTTGGAATAAACTGCAAGGCAAGCGCGCCTGCTCGCAGACGTCCATACGTACCTAATAAATACATCGACGGCAGATCGAATTCAAGTGACGAATTCTATCGGGAGAATGTTTGCTGAACTGCGTGTGATATCGTTACAGTTCTCTGTGAAACATCCGGACGTAAATTACAGATAGCGTTCTCTGCTCGTTCCGAAACGCGTTGAAAAGTCGACGAGTTTTAGTTACGCGTTTAGAAGTGTTGCATCAAATGTTGCTCGCGAACGCGCCGCGACGCCGAGGTGTCGCGTACCGGGAGCGTCTATTATTAGAGACGTTTCTCCTTGTTCTAGTCCGAAGGTGGACGCCAGTATCAGCTGACATCCCTTAAATATTCTGTTCTCCCGTTCGTCGAGATATTGATTTCGCGATTTCAACCGATCGACCGCCGTTTCTCAATTGCTCAATTTAACACGTCGTCGGTCTATCAGCTTAACGAAGTTATAATCGTTGAATCCTTTACTGAAAATAAGAGAATGAAATTTCTATACGAGAACCGTGAAGGAAATTGATACAATTTCAGAGAGGAAGTGACGAGACGAGAACTTCGCCTCGTGCGTGAATTCGAAAAATATCGTAAAGTGTGTCACACACTCGTCGGCAGAGGCACGAAAAAAAAAAAGAGACGAAAGCGAGAGGGTAGTCTGCGCGACAAGAATTAATTAATCCGGGCCGCGGTGGGTGTGTTTGAGCCATTGAAACTGGTAACGCGAAAAACGAGTGTTCTTTTGTTTCGTCCTTACCCATTGTCCTTTGACGGGAATAAAACCGACGAGCGGGCGGGAGGGGCAGAGGTGGGGAAAGAGAGAGAAAGATAGAGAAGTGGGTTCGGTACAGGTGCTGGCTGCTCGGGAAGCAATTTGCCCCGCAGGGGCTTGACGTGTTTTCCTCCCTCTGCCTACGGTGTCAAGCTCGATCACACTTTCCACGAACCGGAAAACATTTCCGTCGAGTGTTAAATTAACGAGAAGCAAGCGGTGACGCCTCGTGACCCGCCGCTGACGTGGAACGAATCGGAGATTTCAAATTAAATTAGAGAATCGTTTCGACGAATCGTTGCACCGGGAATAGTCGTTGTATAATAGCTCGGACAGAATCTGGCGTAATTAAATATCTTTTCGGATGCCCTTCGACGATGTCCCAGCGTCAACGGGGGTTAATTAACACGGGCCGTGGGAGTAAGAAAAAGAACAGCGGAGGAGATGCAGCGCGAGCGAACGGAAAGAGAGCACGAACGAGAGCGAGAGCTAAACGGAAGCGAGCCAATATGAGATTACAGGGCAGTTGGGGCTCGTGCCAGATGCGCGTTTACACGGGCCCTGAATACTGTAAATGCACTATCTGGTACGACATCTCTCCTGTCGCCGCCAACGGAGAAACTGACCGCGTGCTGCTGCTTTTCGGCAGTACGATTCCGATCGATCAAACAAAGTATAAATACTACATGCACATTACGAGTCTGATCTACGTTCCTCTCCACCGGAACGATAATTTCAATTAGAAATCGTAACTGCGTTCAACCCTTCGAGTATTCCCTGTTGCACGTTAATTCTTTACTCAAAGAGTTGAGCGCAGTTTCTAAATTCGTGTCTATTACGATGTATTATGACGAAGAGGTAAAAGTTCTAATGGTGTAAGACACTTTTCGGAATGGCAAAGGTGTACCGTCTTGTTAAATTGTCTACGTTACGCTGTTATCAGTTCGCAGGGGAGATGAGCCAGGACCTGCTTCACGTTGTCTGTAAATCTATTAGCATTCGTAATTCGAATGGCTTACACCATTACGGCTTTCGTCTCCTCAGATGTTAAACACCCATTGCACTAATTGTATTAGCTAATGACTCTGAAAGCGACAAATTCTTGGGAAGAGAAAAGGGAGACGCTTGTAACTTGGACGTAACGCGATGAACAACGAGGGTAAGGATCGCGTGTATTCAAAAGAATTCGCGTCTGTACCCTCGTTTCTGTGTCATCCCAGTGGAAAGATTCAACGCTGGAGCCTCAGCGTTATTGAAAACGTTACGCAGTTCCAATGTCACGCTCGCGAAGCCGGGAACAATTGGATACAAGGAACACGGGATTGCGTTACGTCGCGAGGCGTGTACGTATCGTTTACCGTTCTAATATCGCATTACGCTTCGATGAAATCCGCTCGAATTGAAGAGTTTCTAAATCTGTGAAATCTGCAACCGGCGTTGAGAAAAAATCAATTCCCGTGAATCATTCGAGTATATTGTGCCTCGTTGATTCATCGAGTTTTATCGCCAGTGTCAATATTTTATTTCGATAATACCTCGTTCACTGATAATGTCGATCCTCTTCGGATTAGAGGACGATAAGATTTCGTATAAGCAAATAGCATATTTTAATATTGGTCCACGCGATGATTCAGTGTATCGTCAATCTGTATTTAAAATAAATTTTCACATCGTCTAATTTTAATAAATGAAAATCCTTGTCTTTAATCGAGATCACTACTGTTCTCGAATCGAATCTTAATCGCCGCTGATCGAAACGAGCATATAAAATATCACATAAGGACAGAAGTAATCAAGTGGTGTAGCCGAGGATTAAAATTGTCCGACTTAACGACGCACATCGTGCCAGCCGGTTAAAATTAGATTCTAGAATAAGATTGCGAAATTTATGATCTAAATGTAGAATTTGGAGCATCCGGTAAAAGAAACCTCGGAAACACCTTCGACGCGTGGTACGCATGTACACGTATTTAGCTGGTAGCATCGAAATATATCCTGTTCACTGTTATCTAACGAAACTTGCACAGACGTCAAATGATAAAACTGACGGCGTATGCTGATCTCTGACAAAAACACGGGTGAACATGCATTTATATGCCCAAAGGCTAGAGAGACTGTAATCTAGTTTCTAATTGCCTGTCTGAACAAACTGGCAATTCACAAATGCGAAAAAGGAAATATCGAGTAATTATGTAATAAGCGTGTAAAAATACATTTAGAAACGAGAGCGTGTAAAATTCGATCACGTTACATTTACAGCTGTAATCATAGATTTAAGAGAATAGACCGAGCGTTCAATGTATTCCTATTTGGACGCTCGGTCTATTCCCATTTGTCTGTGGCTGTAATTCGCATCTTTAACGAGTCGAGCGTTTCAGGGTTTAATTAGGCACCAGAAGCTTTGTTAGGTACTTTTCGATCTGAAATTCGCCCCAGTTTAAAACGTAGAAATATGAAAGGTATGCAACTAGTAGACGATCTCTTCTCGCCTGCAACGATTTTTTTTTACATCGACTCGTACAATAGGTATTGTCGAGCTCGTAGATTTTGCTGTACAGTCGCACCCGTGCGACACAATACCGTGAATCACGCACGGTACAAGCGTACGCACGCACGGAGAACCTGTTCGGGCCGCAGTGGCGCTTGTTCCGCGATAAATCTCCGACGCGTTGCTCGCGGGAAGAATCTGATCGAGGCACTTACGAGAACTCTAGGCAATCTACGCGTTACAGCATCACCAGCGATACTCGCGCATCTTAGAGCCGGTAATCGAAAGAAACTCAGATTCGACTTTTTATCTCATCTTCACTTTTGCACCGGACACGCGATATTTGTATCCGTCGCGTTCCACCGCTTTCCGATCCTTACACACCTGACAAGTTCCAGCTGTCGGATTATGCAAGGCAAACGTTCGAACGAGGGCATTTGTTACCGTGATAAATCGCGCGTATATTTCGCCAGCCGTGCTTCTTCACGATCACAGAATTATCCGTGTGTTTGGGCGAATTGTTAATAAAATTGGCGACATGTAATTATAAGAGAAACATAACGCCCTGGCGATCGTACAGATGGAATCATCTCTGCATTTTCTAAACGACTCTTTCTGTGACTATGTATTACATCATTAAAATGAAATTCTTCACGAGCTTAATTATGTTACGAGTTTATTGATTGCCGCTGCCAGGTTTGTGCAACGTCCACATCGGTACCCACGTCTATTTCATCGTTCTCTATCGCTGCTCATTGTATTTGTAATGACGAATAAAAATCATGCTGTCTTGCATCTCTCTCATCATTTCATTTCATTTCATTCCTCCTCGCCAGCCAGTTATTCTCGAATCGCTGAATACATTTATCGTCTCTTTTCCCGGAGCGAAGAAGCTACGTAAATTACATAATTTCGAGAATAGCTTGCTCCCTGCAGAAAAGTGTATTAGAAAAATGAATTCTAGAAATTATTGAAACGAGCACTGTTCCGGACTTGTGAAATTTATTCGAGCCAACAGCCGTCGCAAATTATATAAAGAAAGTAGTAGAATAGGATTGACGATTGCGGATATCGTTCTATTGGAAAATCTGTATCAATGTCACATTGAAGAAGGCGTACGAGCGATTCGACGTCCGCGAAGTTTAATATAAAGACAGTCTTAATTTAATGAGAGGGGAACCGCGAGGGAAGGGGAGGCAATCGATGGAGGGGACAGAAACCCAGAATACTTCAGTTAAAAATAATCAGCTCTTACTGTGGATGGTCTGAAAATTTGGGAGCAAGGTCAATCGATAGCCGCGCAACTTCCTAAACATGTGTATAAATATTCTCAAATCGCTCGAATACCTCCTCGTAAAAAATGAAAAGTATTAATTAGAAGTTCATCTCTAAAGATGCGTGTCGTTTCTTAAAATTGATAATCAGAACTTTTGATAAGCAGTTCTTCTATAGAAGCAGCGTGTCGTTTAAAATTAATTATGTTTACGGTTACGGCAGTAAATTAATTCCCTTCTCCCGTGTATTCTATATATTATCGTTCCGCGTGCGCCATTGTGTCTCGTCATAAAATTCGTAGATGCGCGCTCTTATAAAACCCTCGAGCACCAGGAAGAAGCTGCATTTCTATTATTAAATCGATGCGGAGCTACGTGGAGGAAGAGGAACGAGAAGAAGACGAGGAAGGGGAGGGGGCGAGGAGTGGGGGCGAGAAATCCTTGGGAGAACATTTTTGCGATTGGCATGCTGGCAGTGTTGTTAGCTGGTTGTGTGGCTATATTGATTATACGACCGCTATCGGCACTGCAATTATGACGACCGCTCAGTCTGCTACTGGCTACGACAAGAGCGACTGCAAATAATCATCGATTTAATTGAACCTCTCTTGTCTACTAAACTCGCACACTTAAGATGATGAAACGTCTTAATTTATGACAACTATTTTCTCAATTCCAATACGTTCTGTAAAACATTTTAAGATACTGTCTCCTCTGACAACACTT
>NW_017180684.1:473567-493606 GCF_001652005.2 Ceratina calcarata
AGCGTAACAGTAGACGAACTAGCAATCGATTTCATAATAAATCACATGCAAATTTTATGAATGAGATGATTCAGACTAACGCTCTTTCTTCTGCTGCAGATCTGCCTACGTGTCTTTCGGTGGACTTCTGATGAGGCTACAGGGTGACGCGAACAATCTACACGGCTTCGAGATCGATCAACACATGTACCTCCTCATGAAGAAGTTAGCGTTCTAATTGCGCCGACGTTTGCATCAAATAGAATCTTATATGGAAGAATATGTATTGTTACATAAATACGACTGACCAGTTGAGAACTACTTGCAACTGTAAGGAAGAAAATGCACTCCATCGTTTACCGATTGTTATTCATATTTTACATACATTCATGAATTTTTATCAACTGTCATTCCCAGAACAATTTCACAAATATGCGATAAGACCAATAAAGATATTTTTCCATGTAAGAAAATAAACTTCGTACCCGTTGAATCCTTACCTCCTTAATCTTTCTTTCTATCGTACAAATCGCTAATTGAAAACATAGAGATAGGAGAATAGACCGAGCGTTCAGTATATTCATGTTGACTCTGATCATTGATCACTGCATAGCGCTGTAACGCAGGTTGATACAAATTCGGATGCGCATACGAAACGCCATTTTGGAGAACGCCGAAGCCAAGATTAAATACGTGATCCAATTCGAACGCGCGCAGCTTCGCCAGCGAGAGGGCGAGGGACGAAAAGAATGCGCAAGAGTGACGCGTCGCTGAGTTAGGGGAATAGCCAATAGCTAGTTTATGTAATTAAACTCGCGGTATTCCTGACCTTGTACGGCTGAACGCGAGCCGGCCGAGGCTGCAGCGCGACAATGTAGTATGAGTGCATTTGGCGTGGGCTCCTCTCGAGCTCCAACATGGCGACTTGCCGATTGCGTAACTCTGTCGCGGTAGAAGACTGAGACTTAATAATGGTCTGATCCTAAACAGATCGGCCTAACGGCATATAATTCGCTTTTATCTGGCCGCCCGTGCTGCGAATTTATACAATAATTTGATTGCACCGACGGAGACAAAAATCGATGGTCCGCAGGAAATGTTTCCTGTAGTCGGCAACTTAGGTGACTAAAAGATTCAGCACGGTTTCCAACTCCAAAGTATCGGAGGAGGAAACTTACAAATAATTGTAAAACAGGAGTTTTACAATGTTAAACGCTTTTTATCGATTATTATTTATTTATACAAATTAAGAAAATCAATAGTTATTTACATATATGCGGAACTTAAAAAGGATGGTTCACTTTAATAAGTATTAAGTTTCGTAGTGATGATCACCCTTAAACATTGATCAAATGCGGTGCAGACAGCCAGGCCTTGTTTATCGGGACTCCAATCCAGGGAGCTGACTGGCTGTGATGAAAGTGTACTGTTTTGTAAAAGAGTCAAGTCACCTATGACTCCTTGATCGACACCATCCGTATCTGGCATTTTCCGTTTCTCCGGATAATTACTGTAATAATAAATTGTTAGCGACGTGGAACTCTTAGAAATTGGAAACAAGAATAAAAGTGATTCTTACTATTTCCAAAGACAGAGACTTCCTCCTCCGCCGCAAGTCATAAATATTTCACGATTTTGCGGTAAATGTCTGACCAACCATATCGTTGAATCATGTGCCTAAAAAAGGACTACTGTTTAAACCTGCATTGATTTTATTTTCTCGTTCCTACAGTTTAATTCTTACTTTCTCGGTCAAGTAAGCAAATCCTTTCTTAGGATGCTGTGTCTTTAAATCAAACAAGTAAAACTTTGACTCTAAAGTAGTAGCCACTAGCTTATTCATAGGAATGTCCTTTCTGTCAAACTCCACGCTGCAAACGCCATTCTTTAAATTGCTTTCCCATAGAACAGACATTGCTTTCAAATCGAACATCTTCACGTCCCCGTTATCATAACCAGCGGCCACGATTCTTTCTTCAGAATTGTATGAATTACCGAATGTGACTGTCCAGCAATCTCTGCGGGTTTCACCTTCTTTAGGTTCCATCACAGCAACTGGTTTGCCTTTTTGCCTAGGATCCCAAACTTTGACGCTTCCATCTCTGGAACCTGTCACCAATTCAGGTGCTCCACATCCAATGCTTTGCCCAGCCACACCGTCAATACAATTTATGATCTCACTGTGAGCATTGGCTGTATAAATTGGTATTGAAGGATCTTCAAGATTATAGACGTTCAATCTGCCCTAATAAAGGTGGCATTAAGGAATGGCTGCACGTAGGAATAATAAAATGTTAAAAAAATAAAAAGATGTAAAAAGTAATGAGGAACGATCTGATAATTAATATCGTTTAAAAGAGATATCATTATTTGTATTCATACCTGGAAATCGCCAGTCGCTAAATATCTGTCTTTCAAGCTGGACGCTTTGAAAGTTCCACATTTTATCGGCTGTGATCTCTCGATATCTTTAACAAGTTTCAGTTCACCGCTGGACACCTCGTAAATTTGTATTATCCCGCTACCGCGCGGTCGCGAGCCCATAACCACGAATTTCGCGCTGCACGGAATCCATTTCGTATCGAATAATGAGTAATTCACGGATTTCTCTATATGGCAAATTATTTGCGGCTTCTCCAGTTTCTCCATTATTTCACGAATCAATTATAATTCGGTTACTAAGCAAGATTCCCGTGACTCTATGTAGGAACAGTTTGAGGTATCCATAAACAAACTGGCATGCCCATTGACATAATATAAAGATGCGTTTTCATGCAGCGAATAATTCGCTGCGGGCTGCGAGTAGCGAATAAATGTGAGAATGCAAGTGAAGCAATTATAATTGCGAATAGAAAATTGACACCATAACTGAACAAGTGAATCAATAGCAGCAATGAAATGCCGATTAATGGTACTTAACTCGTTAAATATTTCTTCTTAAAGAAGCGAGATCTCGAAGATGATAGAAAACATAATTTAATATTAAATTTAATACAGTCCATTATTCGTTTATGAAAGGAATTTCTTATTCAATTATCATTGTCTTCAGCTTCCGTGTCTTCATCCATTGGCATATCGGCATCCTCGGGAGCATCTATTTTTCTTTCAAAGATCCTAATACACTGCAGTAATCGTTTCTCGGAAGGGTCAACCTTAAACAAATAAATTCACACAGTTTATGATGTACCAAGTCACGCACTAAGAGTAAATCGTTTGTACAAGACGTTTACCTGATCTTTCACGTCTGCAATAGCTTTCCGTAAATCTTCTTTAGCCGCATTGTCCTCTAAATTTATACGAACATTTTTTAAAGTCACAATCAGCATCTGTTGATCGATATTGCTTTCCGGGTTCAACACTTCCGCCAAAATTGTAAAGACAAGATTGTTGTGCGGGCCAGGTTTACGAGATCCCAAGTGAATCAGATTCAACATGAATTTCGATATATCGTAAGGATCCACTTCGCGCAGTGGACTGGTTTCCGGCGCGTTACAAATGGTCGCTAACGTCGGCAAATAGATCTGTTCCAACAGGGTCACCGCATCGGGTATCCTTACAATGAAATTACTAAAAAAGCCACTTAAACATTGTCGAAGATAGAAGTCGTTATCGTTCACGGGATTGAAACATAATATGATTAATCGTGAGATGAGCTTCGTGCCAGCAATTCGTCGATTGAGTAATAATTTGCAGAGGCCTTCCGTGGCAACTGTTCTTAATTTTTCATCCTAAATAATGAACGACCATTGTACATCTTTTAATTAAATAAATATTACGTCTATGTCGAACATATACTTACTTCGTTCTCTAATAATTCGGTCAAGATGTTGATAATATTACAATTACCGTCCCCAGTGAAGTTTTGAGTCATTTTCTCAAAGGCAACTTCAGAATCGTTATCGGTATACAATTTGGTACGAGATTTTTCGGTATTGGCAGTTTTATTACTGTCGCCCTCACTGACATTTTCTAAGATGTCGAAATAGTCGAGTCCGTACAGCAAGAATAAATCGAAGATTCCCTTTAAAGTCATGATCCAAATTTCATTGTTCTCTTGTTCCAAAGAAAATTGTAGGAACAATATCAATATATGTTCTTTGGCGAACGACTTGTCCAGTATGCTACAAATGCTGATCCCTTTTATCGCCAATACATGTACCTTGTCGTTCGGGTGCTAAAAACAGATCCTATTAGAAATTAAAAATTGAAACAGATTTATACATCGGTCAGGTGCTTACATCTAAACTGTCATGGAATATTTGCATGAGACCCCTTAGTGTCGGCGTTAACGATGTTACTGAATGCATCATCGTGCATATTATACTTAAACATTTGATCATTGTATCCGAATCAGATTTTTCTCTAACTTCCTCGTTAGATATAACTGGCACCACAGCAGGTTCCGATAGCGTTTTTATTTTCTCATTTAATTTATCAATTTGATTTTTTAAGTTATCAGCTTTTAAATACTCTTTGTCTTGTATCGCTTGATACTCTTCATCTTTCAATTCCAGTAACTGTATCCTCAGTTTCGCTTTCTGAATAAAATTTATCATTAGAAAATGAAAGTTTTTATACTGCATTTACCAGAGTAGACTTACTTGTAAGTTAATTTGTTGCTGTTGTTCTTCCGAAATCTGTGTAACAGCAGTTTCCTTCAAAGGCAACCTAATATCACTGATCACATTCGCTAAAGTATCTAACCTGGTGTTCACATCTGGTATAACTTTTACTAAATGTGTTACCACGCACTCAATAATTTCCTCGGTCCAGTGATTGCCCATTAAAGTATTCAGTATTAATTCTTGTAGTTTTTTTCTTCCAACTTCATCCGATAAATCATAAAATGTCGTTATTTCAAATAATTGTAGCAGAACAAACTTCTGCATATCTTTCACCCATTTATTGGTTTGCTGCGAAGACATCAACGCAATAAAATCGGAGATATATGTACAGAATGTTGTTAACTCCGGTAAAATTTGTTCCAATTCTTCTGTGAATTCACGTTGAACATATCTCGCCAGACACTTCCAATATAATGCATTCTCACTGACTAAATTCTTCAGTGGAATTAATTTCGTTTCTTTGTCTATCGGTAACTCTTCTATTAAGGTACTCAGTTGTGCATCCCTGAGAAACAAAAATGAAACATTCATCGTACGAGATAAACATTTAATTTCATATATGAGCAACTATAATATAAATACTTACTTAAACAAAGTCTCCAGAGCTAACACTGACACATCAGTGCCAATTTCAGCATCAAGAGCTTTTATCAAACTAATATATTCACCATTGAAATGTTTCAGCCATGCAGGTAGCAAGACATTCCTAACAGTTGTTTTAACTATCTCAGATCTGTCCTTCAGACCATCATTTAGTAATTGATCTCGTTGAATAATAGTCAAAGATCTTACTGTTATTTTACTAATAAAAATATATGCCACTTTGCGGACTCTCTCATCCACATCTCTGGTCTTTTTAATTGCCACTTGCAAAGTTTTCTGATTTTTGCCCATATTATTTATGGCTGCTCTTCGAACTTCAGCATTCGGATCTTTCAACGCGTGAAACATGTACATTTTTATAACCGGACACTGGTCATCCATAGGATCTTGGAGTCTGTGTAAAGCGAATATTGCTTGCACTCTTACTTTCGGTGATCTATCTAACAACCTTTCCATCATGGAATTAGTGATTCTATCGCACAGATTATCATCGATGAAAGCTTGATCACCCATCGCATTTAAAAGCATGTTCAAAAAGTGACAAATACGAAATCTGACTCCTGTCTCTCTTGCGTGATGATTCGTTAAAATGAAGTCGAACAGCTTGGCAAGGAACGGGCACATGGATTCCTCGGATTCATCATTTTCAGCTACTATGTACAAGCTGGCAGCAAATTTGGCAATGAACATTAAAACATTTTGAACTCGCGGATGCTGTTGTGGTATACTCAGAGGAACTTTGAAGCACAGCTCAAAAATCGACCAGAACTCTGTGAGATCGTTCTAAAATTTCAAACGGTATTATTAACAATTGCGAATCGTGAAGGAAAAACAGAGACTGTTTATCACGATCTTACGTGCTCGTAAAGTTCCTTCAACGTTTTCATATTCTTCTGATGACAAGTTTTACCAAATTGAACATTATAAAATATTTGCTTTACAATATCCTGTATGCTTCGTTTCATCTTTGCACGATTATTGTTTACAGACAAAATATATTTTGTTCAGCCACTCAACAGCTGGCAGACCGTAACGGTTATGGAAGCGTTCACTTTTTGAATTTGCTACCATAATCATAAGCGTTTGTTTCCCTATATCCAAGTGAAATCACTACATGAATTTCCAACAAATTTAACGATTTTTATATTATTTACGAAAATGCAATTATTTATAAAGAATTTATGTTTCTCTATTAAGTTCTGCGATTTGCAGGGTATACCTTTCATTAAAATTGAGATTAAAGACGTTCTAATTTGCTTATCGCAATGGGAACTTGGAACATTCGGCTGGATTCAGCTTACAATACTGATCAGAGAAATTATTCCTCTCTTCAGATATTAGATAATTATAGTATTTTACAGTGTTTATAAACATAATCTGAAATATAACAAAGCTGATGTGAAGATATTATTTATGTATATAGTTTAATAATAATAATTCATGAGAGACTAAAATACTTTTATTTGTATTTATGTAACAATTTATTGAATCTCTTTATGATTAAAATAAAATGCTGATAATTATTATGTTGTTTCACTGTCTATTCATATTGAAACTAAACTCTTAATTTCATTTTTGCCACTGCCCTACTGTTGTGAGAAAATTGAAAAGAAGATTGTATGAACCCTGAACAACAAAAGAATGGATCTAAACAACGATATTGAGCAGGAGGTATTTTTTCTAAGTTTATTCAGATGTATCTTCTGAAGAAAATTTGCAAATCTAAATCATTTGAACTGAATGATCTTGCAGGTAAAATTTGATTTGCCACCTATTTGGCCTGACATTAGAACTGAATTGAAGGAGTATATAGAATGTCTGGATAATCTTCCAATATATCACTTGGATAATGCTCAGTGTTATTGGTCGAGGAAGACTGATATTTTGTCTCTCTTAGACTGTGACTTAGCACCGCTTGGTACTACATTAAAATTTGATCGTGATCCTGTTACTGGACAGCTTGGAAAAATGCACGAGGTGCTGGTAAGGTCAGCAGGCGAGAATTCACGAAATTCAATGTCCATGACTCGTGCACCAGGCCCACCTACTGATATCAGAGGTATTTCATTGACTGAAAGAAGATAATAGGTTTCCGAGACATTCAATTCATATGTCACAAGCTACAAACTTTATTTAGGAGACAGCAGCAATATTCCATTCTGGCCCGGTGGTTTTGACGAACCTGAAATGATAGTGGACCCTTCGATGGAAGAGATCGATTTTGAGAATAATTTAAGAACTTTGGCGAAGGGCTTCAGTGCTGGCGTAGAGTTTAAAAGCGATAATTACACTCCAAAAGGAGAGACCGTGCAAGAGCATCAAGCATCTGACTCAGAAAAGGACGAAATTTCAACTATAGCTGAGAAGATCAATTTGATGTCTATCGTGAACGAAGAACGAAGTGAATTCGACTTTTGGGAACCGGAAGCTAGAGAAACAAAGGGAGAGGCGACTACTGAATCGTCTATTGTTGAACAGTCATCGTTCGACGAGATTTCCTCGTTGCTAGAGGATGTGGACATTCCTATACTAAACATTTCTCAGAAACGTGTAGAGACTGCCAAGTCTGAATGGGCGGAGCAATTAGATGTATCCGTACCTATAACCGATTTTGAAAAACGGATTCCCACGCTTGCTATGAGTTTTCCATACGAATTGGATACTTTCCAGAAACAGGCGATCCTCAAGTTAGAGGAAGGCAGTAACGTTTTCGTTGCCGCTCATACGTCCGCTGGAAAGACAACGGTAGCCGAATACGCGATCGCGTTAAGTCAGAAACACATGACGAGGTAAAACTTAGTAATTGAACTTCAATTATTCGATACTACTACGATCTGATTTCCTACAGAGTCATTTATACGTCTCCCATAAAAGCACTTTCAAATCAAAAGTACCGCGAATTTAAAAGAAAATTCGAAAGTGTTGGACTATTAACCGGAGATCTGCAAATTAACTCAAACGCTTCGTGTCTCATCATGACCACAGAAATTTTACAGTCCATGTTATATTGCGCGTCAGAAGTTCTAAGGGATTTAGAATTCGTAATATTTGATGAAGTGCATTATATAAATAACGACGAGGTGAATTAAACTGACTGCTATGGAACTTTTTTCTCAAAGATTATTAGAAAACACTTCGTTATGTCGTATTGTTTTAGCGCGGTCACGTTTGGGAGGAAAGTGTAATCTTACTACCGCAAACAGTTACAATAGTAATGCTGTCCGCGACTGTGCCAAATCCTTTGATATTTGCCGATTGGGTAGGTCGTACGAAGAAAAAAAAGATGTATGTGATAAGTACGGTAAAACGACCTGTACCGCTCCAGCATTACTTATACACTGGAACCAACGGGAAGACCAAGGACGAAAAATTCTTGGTGTTAGACGAAAACAATGAATTCTTATTAAACGGGTAACTATTGATTTCTTTTTAACGCACAGTCCGAGTGCTAGAAATTCACGTGTATACAAATATTTTCGCATAGTTGGTACAAAGCAACGAACGCGAAGGATCCGAAAAAGGACCCAGTCAGCAAGAACGTTAAGGACGTTAAAAAGAAACCGATGCAAACACAAATGACTCCGAAGCAGGAACAAGTACTATGGAACGCGTTCATAAGTCATCTGAAATCCAACGTACGATTAATGCAGCTAACATCGAAGTTCTTCCGTTTACGTAAACGCGTATAAATAACTTCTTCATTCTAGTCTATGTTGCCCGTCGTCGTTTTCATGTTATCACGAAAACGATGCGACATGAGCGCGGTACTGTTGAGGAACATCGATCTCACGACAGAGACTGAGAAGCATACTATCAGGGTGTTCTTTCAAAATAATATTCGGCATTTAAAAGGCACCGATAGACAGTTACCGCAGGTTCTTATGATGCAGGAGTTACTACAGAGTGGAATCGGTATCCACCACAGTGGTATACTGCCTATCTTGAAAGAGATAGTCGAAATGCTTTTTCAAAACGGCGTCGTTAAGGTCAGTTTCCGATCGATTTCGAATAAGCTTCTAATTTATTTCTTCCGTGAGATTAAAATATTTTCGAAATTGCAGTTACTGTTCGCGACCGAAACGTTCGCAATGGGTGTAAACATGCCGGCGCATACCGTTGTCTTTGATTCAATTAAAAAATTCGACGGTACGAATTTCCGGATACTTCATCCCACCGAATACATACAAATGGCTGGTCGTGCTGGCCGCAGGGGTCACGACACAGCAGGGATGGTTGTGGTAATGTGTCGAACGGCCGTTCCGCATTTTAACGAGCTGAAAAATATGATGTGCGGGCAAGCGCAGAATTTGGAATCGAAATTCAAAGTAACTTATTCGATGGTTTTAAATTTAAGAAGGCTAAACGAATCGGTAACGGTTGAAGCGATGATGCGGAGATCATTTAAAGAATCGCCGGTGGCTATAAAACAGAATAGCTATAAGACAGAATTGCAAAAGGTGGAGAACGAATTGTTAAAACTACCGCCTTTGACTGACGTACAAAAACAGTTAGCCGAGTTTTATCGGGTAGCCGTTGACTATTTAGAATACTTGAAATATTTGAAGCCGTACTTTTACGAGACGCAGAAGAAGGCAGTGAAGTGCCTAGTGCCAGGCAGAGTTCTGCTGATATCGTACGAAAATCATTACAATAAATTAGCCCTGTTATTAAGCACCGTCCAATTGAAAGGCAGTCAGCAATATAGAGTGTTAATTCTCAAAGATACAGAGCCACCAAAATCTACCAAAGAAGGAGAAGCACCATCGGAAGAAAAAGATCAGATTAAGAAACCGGAAAAATGGTACGATATCATAGCTTTGACAAAGACAGGAATATTCGTACCAACCGGAGTACCAACAGGCGAAGTATTAACTATAGCAGCTTGGAATATATTAGAAATAACAAATTGGCAGATTAAGATAGATTACCAGTTGGTTTTGGGCAATTGGGAAAAGAGACAAATAGCAAGATTTAAGTAAGTAAAACGAACTTCAATTGATTCGCAGTTTACGAAGTATTCGAGTTTGGATTGTTTCCAGAGATGAGCCACCTAGTTCAACTTACGAGTCAGCTATGTTAGAATTACTGATGGTATCTCTTAATGCTTCTCGCGACGAGTCCATCCTGCAACCGTATACGGAGATGAAAATGAATTACGACGTCGACATGAAAGTGAAAACTTTGCTCGACTTGAAAAAAGCTGTGTACGCTATGACATGTTCGAAGATGTTAAACTTCGAAGAACAATTCGAGGTCGTCTTTGAACGAAGCGAATTGGAAAGTAAGAAGAATAAACTTCAATTGAAACTTAGCGATGAGGGACTGAGCTTATATCCTGAATACACGAATGCCGTCGCACTTCTCAGAGATTTAGGATACATAGACAATGATGAAAGAGGTTTGAATCTTAATAGCTCATAAGGATTATCAATAAGAGTGTATGTAACATTTTTGCTTGATATTTTTTACAGTTGCATTGAAAGGCCGAGTCGCTCTACAAATGGGAAGTAACGAACTTCTAATTACAGAGCTTATTCTTAAGAATGTATTGACTGTTTTGCAACCAGCTGAAATAGCAGCGTTACTCTCGGCCGTAATATTTCGACAACGGACCAACGTCGAGCCAAACTTAACAGCGGAATTGAAAAGGGTATTTCCTGGAGTTAAGAATTTTTCAGATTAGCTATATTTACGAGGATCTTTAAATAATCTTTCTTTGCTGCAGAGTTGTGAAGAAATAAAGCAGATCCATGGCGAGTTAGAAGCTTTAGAACAACATTATCAGTTGGCAACGTTACAGTCGCTTAACTTCGGTCTAGTGGAAGTAGTTTACGATTGGGCGCAGGCGAAATCGTTTGCTGAAATTATGGAGAAAACGGATGTGCAAGAAGGAATCATAGTACGGTGTATACAGCAGTTGAGCGAAACTTTACGGGATGTTAAAAATGCAGCTGTCACCATAGGAGACCCCGTTTTAAAAGAAAAAATGGAAGAAGCTTCTACTGCCATTAAAAGGGATATTGTTTTCGCAGCGTCTCTCTATACACAAAGTTAATTTAACAAAACCTATGTACATATAATTTTTTCTATACATGGAAACGTTCGGAATATTTTTGATTTCGATGAAATGAGAAATATATATATATTTTTATAACTTATACATCATTAATGAAGCGTATTATGTTTAAAAACTGTACAAGTTACTCCTTCGTCACAAGCGTAAAAAATGCAGGAATTTAGTTTGATTTGGCAAATCATATTTCTTCATGTAAAGATGTATAATAAAAGTACAAAACAAACGGAATAAAGTTGTTATTAATATTGAATGATATTTTTAATTTACAATTCTTATTGGTAGAAAATATTATCCTATGTTTTACCCTCGAATATTATAACGCGCGTTGATCGGTGTTATTAAGGTTCCCCTGGCCTTTATTTGTCTCAGATATGCACATCCATTGTCCTTCGGTGTTCTCGCGCCAAAGGGACACTTTATTGTCTCCGCCGCTAACTGCTAAAATACCTGCAGTCAACGACCAACTGACGTTCCAAATAACATCATCGAAAACATTGAGGATAGTTGGTGTCCAGCTGGTATAATCATTCGAAGTCCATATAATCACGCGACGATCTTGTGAACAGGATGCTAAAGCAGCTTTCGACGGTCCAACCGCAGGTGCCCATGCAACGTCCCTTACCTGCAACAAATAAAGCACTTATGCATTCTTCGATGTACAACGTGAAAATAATAGATACTCACCCAATCACTGTGTGCTTCCAGTTTATCTTCTTCTATCCACCTATCGTTCTCTTCCTTCCAAATTTTAACTAAATTGTCACAACCGCCTGTGGCTAATCTCTTCACCAAACCATTTCTCTGCGTTCCGTTCGCATCGAGACTGGGTTCTATAGCAGGGCACCAGCTGACAGCATTGCATCCAATGGAGTGCGCATTCGTGATCTTTTGCGTGTCCCAAGTGTCTCCATTATTGGTGAGTATAGACACTGAACCGTCAGAACTACCGCAGGCTAAAACCAAACCAAACTCGTGCGGTGCCCAAGCTACTGAGTTGACGGAAGAATCGTGGCCAGTGTGCTCATAGATCTTGGTCCATTCTCCGAGTTCTTTCCAAATAATCACTTTCCTGTTACAGGAGATAATGCGTGATTTTAGGACAAAATAAATATACATATACAAAGTCTGTGATGAGGAACCCAGAGATAGTCACGTACCGATCGTAACTACAAGACGCCAACAGATTCCCAAATTTCGGGTGTGCCCAGGTGACCTGCCATACGGGTCCAACGTGCCCCTTGAGGTCGGCTACTAAACTGTGCGACCCGTTCTTCAAATCGAAGATTTTCACGGAGTTGTCACTGGAACAAGTGGCCAATCTTAAACCGTAATAATCCATTTCCGCGTCATGAATCATGTCCTCGTGGCCGGTATCGACCGTATTTAAGACCGACACCATTTTCCCCAACGACTCTTATTCAAGAGTTCACGATTATACTTAGGAAATTTGAAAATTAAGAAGAACCGATGCCCATTTAGATCTTTCGGGAGGTTAATATCGCACAGTGCCTGTCACTTACGTGGAAGCATGTGCGCACTCAACGGTTGATCCAGAGATTGCGCAGGGTGCGCGCAAGTGGGGAGACGGATACGAAAATTTAAAGACGGAACGATCGTGTTCTCGTCATCATGTTTAAAATCAAATTAAATATGCATTGAAACGTATATTCCGATGTTGTAAAGTAATGAAATGGACATTGACGAACAAAATTGACGTATCTTTCATACAAAACGATGACGCTTAATATTAAAGCTGTCTATCATTTAATACATCACGGCTCGTTTATCGAATCATTTTTAATTGAACTCATATCTAATTCTGGCATCGTTTCACGGACATTTGAGCGACGCTAACTTGTCCCTCCGTAACAGAGAACACACGTAGCCGTTCCTAACGCACACGAGCGTAATTAGTTCATCGTAATTCACGGAGCCCCGATGCAGCAAACACGGACTTGCTTGTCCCTCGCGGCATGCCAATAATGACAAGGCTCCTGGCGTTGTGTTGATAAGATGGATAATTGATATACGTTCCCCAGGCACTCGTCCATTTACGACATGTATGGGCGCACTTTCGTGGTACATATGTACGTACATACACGCGGGGACCGTAATACATGGTGTAGGGTGGCTATAAAATTCGCAGTGTGCTCGATGGTCGAGTGACGATTACTGTTACCACTAATTACGTTTACCTCTATACGGGTAATGAAATCAGGATTGAAATTGTATATCGATCGGGAAGGCGTAATATATAGTCAGCCGTAAACGAAAAAGGAGATATTGCAGTTCGCCTTTTTTACACGCGGACTTCTTGCAGTACGATAACTCACACCTGTGTATGCACCTACTCCGAGAACGTATGATGGGGCACGTGTTAAAATATAGAACGTGCGCTACGCATTTCGTAGGGAAACTTTTTCATAAAGCATATGAGGATCCGTGCGAAATATGAAATTAGTTTACTATTGTGTTCCATGCTTTCATTACGGAAAACTATTTCTCTCATTACGATTTCTGTACAAATTTTTACTCGTTCTTGACACGTGTATGTAATGCATTCATGAACTTCTCCGGATTTCGCCAAAAGCCACGCCTCAGGTTCTCGTGTATACGTTTTTACGGCTTAGTTCGACCGAGATGGAGAAGTATTAAAAAACTGGAGATCGCTTATTAAAATTTCATTGTTCGCGTTTCGTTCGCTGCTGATGAAAAAGAAATGTAGGACTCCGACCTCCAGTTTTTACGAGGGGAAAATAGAATACACGTAATTTCGTAACTGTACGCGAGCGTTCTAAGAAACGAATCATCCAATGAACCATGAATAGTTTCACAGAATCTCTTTATTAAAAAAAAAAAGATTGGACCACAAATTTATCCATAATTATATAATGCAGATAACATTGTTGTCTTCCTTTAATGATTCACGAAAAGCTTGCGTTCGTTTAAACGCATTCGGTTATATAATATGTCTTGAGATTCGTGAACTTGAGATTTCTTGAAGATACGATTTTTTCCCAAGACTCTTTAGCCCGACTGAAAAGTTTGACCTCGGGCACGAGAGAGCGGCCGGCTCGCACGGAAATTCAGGGCGAAGGTTCCAGAGGTTCCGGTTACGATACTTGGTACAGGTCGTCGTCGGCGTGTGTCGTACTTGAGATCCGGGCGAAGGAGTATCAGGAAGAATGGAAAGGGGAATGTCGGTCACTGGGCCTTTCCTCGCGATGACGGTTACTTCGTTTAGCGCCTCGGGGCCACCTAGGAATGTTGGAACAGCATACAACCCGGAGAGCAGCGTCTCGTCCATCGTCCTCTGTCCCTGTTCCATCGTCCGTCTGTATCCTCCTACTTCTCTAAATTGGTAACGTTCGCGTTCGCGTCCACTCGACGAGCATGACTCCATTCGGAATGACTGAAAATAAATTTGATGCGTAGAGTGCAACGTACATATGTGCACTGGCTCGTCGCGGTTGATCGAGCGTAGTTCCACCGGAATTTACGATCGAGGCTGAATTTCATGATTCGTTCGCAGTTATCCCGGCAATTGTCAGTCCACGTTCCCTTACCTCGAGTTCCAATTTACGTAACATACATGTAAAACTGTGTAACTGTACGCGACCGATTTCCCATTTGAATACCATTAGGCAGAAGTATTCCCTTTGATTATCAAAGCGGAATCGTTCCTCCGCGCATTTCGATATTACATACATATACCGCTCGAGGCATGCCAAAAAGTCCTAAACGGGCGCCTCTTTAATTCCAGCTTCAAAGCGCCCCCGTTCCAGCTCGATATTTACCGCTCTCCGCAGGTGTTACACTTTTTCGTTGGACTCTACAGAGTCGTGAGAGTTGAAACTCGTATTTAGGTGGCCCGAACTAGGCACTAAATCTCCGCGGAATCCTCTTCGAATTTCTCGAAACCTTTCATAGGCCGTGCGAGGAGAAACTTCGAACACGAAATTCAAATGCGGATTCAAATGCGAATTCAAATGCCGAAGCTAGTTTCTATCCGGTGAAAAAGGAGAGGATCAAGGGGGAAGTAGTCGAGGCAGCGAAACGTTTACGTTCGTTGAAACAACGGTGCGTTTCGCGGATCCGTTTGCAACGAGAGCAGCGCGGAGGATATCGTGGAACGGCAACGGGCGCGGTTCACTGAATATTTCCATGCCGGCGCCGCGCAGGATATCGCGGAGGTACCGTAAAGGTGAAGAAGCGGGTCGTCGTTGCCGGATCGAATTCCGCGCGTACCACCGCCGAACCACATTAATTTTCAGCGTGCGCGCTAGAATTACGCCGGATCCTTTCGGCGAGAAAAATGGAAGGCAAGAAAACGATGGGCGTGTAGCAGCGTGTGCAACGGCACGATAAGTACTCCGCTCCACCTTTCCTTCCCTCCTTGGTGTCCCTCTGTACGCCGTTGGCTCTTCGCCTCTCTATGCGGATGCAGCTCGCTGCAACTGCACTTTTTCGTGTCTACGAGCAATGCTACGGGAGTACCGTAAAGTCGGAGGTGCAATACGTTCCAGAATCGAATTCCGGACGCGTCTGTGCGAGCCGCATGAATTTTTCTCGCTGCTGCTATCCGCTTTCCGCCTCATCTCGTCGATCGGGGGAAAATAATACCGCCTAATAACGAGAATCAAACTTTACGATATTTTACACGGCCTATTAACACTATTTCCATGAAGCGATGTCAAAAGACACCTTTTGAAATTTTCGCCTAAAATTATTATCATTAGTTTTTCCTCGATTTAATTAATTAATTTAATAACCAGTATAGGAAAAGCCAAAAATGTAATTGATGAAAAAGTATTAAATTAGTAAGAATAATTTTAAGCTAACATTTCAGGTGTCTTTTGACATCGGTAGAAATAGTATCAATATTCGTACCCGATTAAAAATTGAATCACTTTTTTAATATTGGATCGAACAGCTTAAAGTCATTTAGGGTATTGAAAGTTAATTTATTTTGTAATTTTTATCAATAAATTAACATAGTTGCTATTCGTCTCGAATAAAAACATTTTTAATTTCTAATTTGAAACATGCTATTCGTAGATTCATGTATATTAATCGGAGTGACTTTATATGTGTAATGAATCCCAAAACAGAATCTGTCCGTCTGTTAATTTGTCCCAGAGTAAAGAGCAATGACAAGGCAGTAAACTCAGTAGACTGCTGCTACTAATAATACAGGTATTAAATAAATGAAGATGTCACGTTTCGATACACTGATGAAGATCTCTGGTAAAGGCTATTGGCAGCGACGGAGTGTAATTCCGGATGGTTTTGGGTCATCTGGTCGATCGATCGCCCGTTTCATCTATTATTGAAATATAAGCACCGGGACGTAACATCATCAATTTTTATGTTTCCGGTTGATAGCAGCCGGATTGTGCAAAACGATTCATGGGAAATTGGTTGATCCGTAACTGCTCGCCACTTCGAATGCAAAAAAGAGAGAAATTGCTACGCAATCGAGATCGCAGTTATACATTTTGATTGACATTATGATTTATCACCGAAAGGACGTGCAGACTGAGCGGTACGTTAAACGTTCGTTGTTATAAATGAAACGAGAGATTAGCGGAACTTATATCGGACATAATGTACTAACTGTAACAGCAGCGAAATCTAGTTGGAATTTATTTTTACGCCAACAGGCTTTTATACCGCTAATCTTTATCGAATAACTAAATTCACGTGGACGACCGAGTATTCGATAAACGCAGACCCGATCGATAGAAAGAATTCCCTCCGATTGTAAAAACTCCCGACACGCAGTTTTTATTCATAGGAAACGAAGGGACGTCACTGAATCGCCGTAAAAATTCATGAAACGAGACGAGGAACATAAAATGTGACAAATCGTATTAATTACCTGTGACGTATGAAATATGAAACGCTCGAAAGTTTCGCGATTATATTTTAATTTCAAAACTATCCTGGACAGTTTCGGGGAAGCGACGTTATGCTGGGAAAAGACCGACGTCGCGACGCACGGCGAATTTCCCTATCGATCTGAGATCCGTTCGCGTTTCAATTTTCGCGAAATTTCGTTTGCTAAAAATCGTTCGAACGCGTGTAACAACAGGATTGACGCAGAATTCACGGTGTTACGGCTGTGTCCAGAGGCTGGCGTACGTCGACAGGGCCGTAGAATTCTAGAAGGGGGTCATCATACGAGGCCGGCTCCGCCGAACGCACCGAGCCAGGACAGTATACGAACGTCATTCGGCGCGGACTGAGCGGGCGAAAGGCGCGTTGTACCTGCGAGCGAATACCGCACTTTTCGAATCTGAACTCACCAGTCTCTCGCGTTCATTCGTTCCTATCAGTGCGAAATTAACGTCCGATAATTATATATCGATTTTGTGATCGAATTGTTCCACGGCGAACGGAGGATTAATCGAGTTGCACGTCTCCACGCGTGTGATTTATAGTAATCAAGGTGAGTACGCGAGGCTCCCATCGATTTTTCATTTTGTTCTCCTTTTTAACTTGAGATTCTCTCGACGTTCGATGCAACGGGAAATATGATCCAACCAAATGATTCTACTTTTTATTATTTTCGGTTCTTTCAACGAAGGGGTAAAAGTCGTAGTGTCGGAAATGGTACAGCTGTTCTGTTAACAGACCTACGTCGTGCTGCTATAGGTTTGCAAGGGAGATAACTTAGAACCTCACGTTATATTTAAACGTATTAGTGTTAGTAGTTCGAAAAAGTGACTTACACGATTATTATTGAACTACGAATTCCATTTGTATAAAATATAAACTGTGTTTAACACTTAATGCAATTTAAAATGCATTTTCAAAATCGATATCGAATTAATCACCATAATGCAATTTTGCGATAGACCTTATCTCATTTTCTATTTATAATAGAACTTCGCGATTGTTTAACCGTGAAAGATGGATGCCTGTAATAGGATTTTGTGATGGATCTGTTTAGCGGTAGACGGATCTTCCGTCTCACGGTTATTCTACATCCACTGTTTTATTTACGAGCGAAGAGACTCTTTCTGTGTCGAGTGTACGGACACTTGGCGATCTCGCGATGCCTGGAGTGAATCGCGCGTGTGTAGCTATGTTTAGTCATCTTCTTATTCTAGTTGATTAAAAATGCCTCGGTGAAGTCGTGAAAAGAGCTCGAGCTCGGCCCGCGAGATCTTCATTAAATTCGCATTATCCGCGCCGGCACCGTTCCTTCCCATTTAGAGCTTTGCAATTTTTTAACCGTATATCAATTATACATATCGCGCTCGTGAAACAGTTTCCTCTGGCACCGTTCTACTGAGAATTACCTTTGAACCGGCTCTTTTCACTTCTCGCGTCTATTCGAAATCCCATCTTGTTAATGGGAGAGAAAAGACTTCATTTTTAAACAGTCGCTTTGACACGACGTACGAAATAATTAATTATTTCTATGCGACGATAATAGGTAATTCTGTAACGAGATTATTATCCGCGTTTGGATTGAAATTAACCCTCGGTTCACTTCTACTCGCAATCTCCGCAACGTAGCAATTACACGATTTTTTGCTGTGAAACGCCAAAAAATTCTGGGATAAACCGTTGCGACGAGGCGCGGTGGCGAGTCACGTGCACGCGATTTTCTCCATTTATTTAACATGCCGCGTTCCTTCTTTTTTACTCGCCAGTTAGAAATTACAACGGTGGAACAACGTGGCCTCGGTCGCGTATTTTCATCGGGTAACGCGGCACGCGTGAAATTCAACGAATCGCGTAAGTCCGAACGGATTACGGAGTCAATTAAAAATCTGATGCCTTCACGGATCGGAGAGTTTCCTAAATGCCATTAGTAAGGATTACGGTAATCGTGTTCCAAACTTCGCTCGCTCCTGTCCATCGAGGAAACGAGATCGACCAGCGTGCAATCATTCCACCGTGCCAGAAAGATTTTTTACCCCTTCCCCTTCTGTAAAGGCTGAACGCAAATCTACTTTTGATATAGCAGCAGTCGTCGTTACGTTTGCCTACGAAATTCTTAAAGCATATCGCGAACGGGTTCAAAACTCGGCGTACGAGCAAATTAATTAATTCCTGTGAAATCCGTCGTACACACGTGTCCACTTGTACATGCACTTTCTAAACCGGGAAAGAATGCAATTTCTATGAACGTAAGCGGGAAGGTATACCCATATATAAGTGTGTACCTAGTTTTCCTGAAACGCGTTTCTCGCATGATCGTACTTTTTACACGATGTACAACACGTAGCACACGTCTCCGCGCGAATATGTGCCTCGAGTATTAATTATTCCCGCTTTCCTCGCATTCCTTACGCCCGACGGTTACGTGCACCTTTTGTTAAGACCGTACTTTGGTTGTTGAAGATAGATGCTGCTGCTGCTGCTCGATAATGAGTCATCTTAGAGACAAGCGAGGCCGACCCAAGCCGACTGATTCCACTTACTGGGAATGAGAGTCAGCGTTCGGAATTAAGGATGTATTGGCTATACAGTCAATCCCAAAAGTTTATACACTTTAGAAACGCATTTTTTAAAAAGAAATCAGATTTCGGAAGAACATTGCTAATAATAAACAACAAAAAAAAATTTTCGATTTTTCCGAGATTTTTCCAAGGGGTACCCCTTCAATTTCTTCCAAATTTTCGTTTTTGGCCAATATTTTCTAAACCGTTGGAGATACGGGAAAATTGCATCAGATCTTTCTTGTAGAGGACGACGAGATCTACAATTTCCATGTAAAAATTTTTCGCTAACGTCAATAG
>NW_017180684.1:494619-546178 GCF_001652005.2 Ceratina calcarata
AAGAATTTTTACATGGAAATTGTAGATCTCGTCGTCCTCTACAAGAAAGATCTGATGCAATTTTCCCGTATCTCCAACGGTTGAAGAGTTATTGAAGAAAAACGAAATTTTTTGTCAAAAGTTCGCCATTTCGACGCTGAGATGGTCGGATTTTGTTAACATCAATGAAATGCCAAATAATCATATGTAACTTGTTAAAGATCGAAGTTAGAAGGAAAACAACTTTTATTTGAAGCATTTTTCGCAATTTTGAAAGAAATAATTTTCGTCAACGTCAATACTTAATTGGATATTTTCTTCTATACTTTTTAGCACGTAGCTATTTATTATTAGCATTATTCTTCCGAGGTCTGATTTCTTTTTAATTATAGGAAATGCGTTTTTCTAAGGTACATAAACTTTTGGGATTGATTATATAGCCAATACATCCTTAAACTGTTGTTAGATGTATTGATTCCCGTGAAGAACTGAGAATCGATAACTCGGATTACTCGAGGCTCGTCGATGCATGGCAAATATTTGTTGAATACGTGCAATATTGAATTTGGAGCAAGCGATGCAAGTACACATGTAGACGGTAATTTGAACGGAGTACGATAATTCCTCCTAATTGCGTACGACCTTTGTTTCACCAGGAATTCGCGATATGCTATTTATGATAGTCGAATTTGAAAGTACAATGTGCGCTCTTTGAACATGGCCCGGAACATGTTACAACGGAATTAGTTTGGGGACAATCGCGAGTTTTGAAAATCGATGCTTCGCTCGTATTAACGCGTAACGTGAATGTTCCGTACTTTCGCTATCGACAAACTTTACAAATTGGATCTACGGATCAATGTTGAAACTTCGCGTACTAATATTGAAACTTAATATTGTGGTAATAATTACGGAATTCGCACGGTCCGCCAGTGTTCGTGCTCGTTCTCTTTCATCCTTGGCATTTACTTAACTCCATTATAAATCGAGTCCCACTCGACTAATTATCCATAGAACGGTTCTCTAATGATCTCAGCCAGCCCGCTTGTTTCAAGAGCTCCGCAAATAATCATAATCGATATTCATCGTCGGAAACCGGCGATTGTTGTTCTAGTACCCAGTATATCCGTTCTATGTGCATCAATACCACTCCTTCGAATTCTCTCCGTAGAAGAGTCTCATCCACGAAAGTTGAAAGCAAACCGGTTATTCAGAAATTCTTATTATTTATATTCCTTAACGACGCTTCGTAATTTTCCACCGTCAGACGTATCTCTGTTTTTCTTCGCAAACAAATAGACCGTGCCGCGGTTAAGAGTCGGCCAGTTAACGTAAACGATGTTTAATAAGAAGTTTCTCTGTGAATAAATTTTCTCCGGTCGTTGATACAATTCGTAAAACATCCACGAGGAAACCGGAATTGTGGATATCGTCCCAGAGTCCTAGTCTATTGTATATTTGCGAATCAACCAGCTCGCAGCCGCCGATTTTGTTCGTCTCTAAGGTAAAGGCACAACGAATTTCCAATAACGTTTAAGGAAGAAGGCGACCGCTGCTCTTCTCAAAGAAACCGTTTACCTTCCTTTGTACAGCTGATTGAGATCATTAAACACGAGGCTGTGCGTCCTTCCGGAGAAAAGATTGGATCCCCATAGCAATAATCCATGCTTTAAATTCTTGTCAAACTTTCATCGCGGTAAAAGCGTATTAGGTTGACGCGTACGAAAGACTTAACGTGAGGCACCGTCAAACGATTTTAATGAAACATTGTACACGCGTGTAACATTCTTAGATTAAAAATTTTTATCAAAGAGTCGAATAGTTAAGTTTTATTCAACTTAAAAATTATGGACCTGTATTTTTCCGTTAAGTACAGTATTACAGAAGCTATTCAATTCACGAATATTTGTGGACTGTAGTTATATCGTGTGTCTTCAATTCACATAATTTATCAGTTACACGTTTCTAAATAATTGGTTATACTCCAAAACAAGGAATAGTGAATCCCATGATTTGATAGTTTAATTAATTTATTTATCTCCTATCCAATTTCATCGCCCATATTCCACCAATATTGCAATTATCATATTAATTAATAAGTGGATAATAATGTTACTAATGGAACTGCAGTGCGTAAGATACGAGGATGTTACATAGTTTGCTATCGAAAATTAAACGACAATTCGTACGCCCATTGACTCAGAGTTTTTACTCGGGTCAAGGTAAAACTTTTTCCGAATAAGTGTATTCGTACCATCCCTAAGTACACGTCCGCGGATACGGCTGTCCCTACGTATCGGGGACAGCATTTTTACGAAGCAGACACACTTCCCCGGGGGAAGACTCCGTGGAAAATTGGAACGCCCTCGTTCTCGGTTCAAGAGACACGTTCGCGATTTTTGTTCGCCCGGAAATAGAGAGGAATCTACACGCTGTACGGTTCCGGTGCTCGTTTATCCCGTATTCATCCGAACTGGACGAAATCCCTTTGCCCTTGTATGTACGTCTGGGCACAATGCGTCCAACGTCCCATGGGAAACGAAAAACCAATGGCCTCTGTTCCCCGTTCACACAACAGAAAAATATTGGAAAGGTTCGCCTCCATATTAAAAATTACACTTAGGCCTGTCTGCTGAATGGACGCCCGGCTGCGAGAAGATAGCTTTTTTTCTCGGCTGCTTTGATCCGTGCCATATTATGATTAATTCCTGTTTTCCACGGCAATGTCAAAGCGACAAAAGATAGAACTGGAGCTGAAGCGTCGAGTCAAACGAGATGGACGTTTAATACCGAAAGAGTTTACGGCATCCAAGATGAACTGATTGACCGTAGTACCAAACGAGAGAAAACTGTATTTGGAACTGGACGAGAAAAACGTGAAAGCACGATAAAGCTCGGCGTGAAAACAAACGAGGCAAGACCGCCATGGGACGGGACAAGATATAGACGTCAAAGCGGACAAGGCGTACATTAACATCAAAGATCAGAGGCAAGAGAAAACTGACTGGAGGCGAGCTTTTTTCGTTTGCCAGTCCTCGACGTTTTTTACGGGCGGAACGCATCGTCGAGTATCAACTCAGGCCTCGGTATTCAATCCGAGGCGTCGCGAAAAGGCGTCCACCGTTTATGGTATTCACCGGCCAGTTTTCCTTCGTCCTCGTTCCATAGTCGTCGTTCAACGACGACGACAATGGCACACGTCGAATAGAAAGCACAGTAGCCGGTCCCGCGTTGCGCCACGGACTGCCTCGAGGAACGTTCGAGCGTTTCGCCTATTGTTATCGCACGCCTCTTTTTTCTTTCCCCTGTTATCACGGTCTGTTCCGTTTTTTTTTCACCTCCGCGACCTGTTTCGGCTGGCTTCGTTCTTTGTCTCGTCGCGTGCCGGCCGACAGTTTGAAAACGCTCTCTTCACGCGCGGCTCCGACAATAAGAGCTGCGAAGGAAGCCGCGGTATCATTAGTAGCGCGTGGAAAACGCGCGTTTTCCACCGACCGGCAACTTTCTATACCGCAAACGCTATAGAAATGATCTGGAACGGGCGATATCGGCGCGTTTCCGTGTTCGGAGATCGTCGAATCCCCCGTCCGGCTAATCAGATCGGAACACCCCACTGACTTTTTTGACAACCTTATCTCGATTTCGATTTTTCATTATGTCCTATCGATTCTTTGTCCACGGACAATGCTTCGGGTTTCATTGTGTCGCACAGGAAAACATATAGATCCGTTCATATTATATCTTAATGAAAATATCATTTAAAAAAAAGAACAGTGGTCGCATATAAATATGAGTTGCAACATGTATGAACTTACAAAAACGATTGCCTAGTCGTTCTTTAAGGATGTATTGGCTATATAGTCNCTTTCTTGTAGAGGACGACGAGATCTACAATTTCTGTATAAAAGTTTGTCGCTAGCATTAATAGTTTACGAGTTATTGACGAAAAACGAAAAAACAGTTTTTTGCCAATTACTCGTTAACTATTGAGGCTAGCGAAGAATTTTTAAATGGAAATTGTAGATCTCGTCGTCCTCTACAAGAAAGATCTGATGCAATTTTCCCGTATCTCCAACGGTTTGGGAATTATTGGCCAAAAACAAAAATTTGGAAGAAATTGAAGGGGTACCCCTTGGAAAAATCTCGGAAAAATCGAAAATTTTTTTTTGTTGTTTATTATTAGCAATGTTCTTCCGAAATCTGATTTCTTTTTAAAAAATGCGTTTCTAAAGTGTATAAACTTTTGGGATTGACTGTATAGCCAATACATCCTTAAAAAGCAAACAGTCTCTTGCTTCATGTGCAATCTATTCGACGATGGTTTTCGATTATTAATTCCGCGCGACGTACACCCGAGAGACCTTACAATGACGGTTTCTGGGTGTCGAAAACGGCAAGCCAAATAAAATCGACGTGAAACTATAAAAACGAAAGGAACTCGGTTAAATCACAAAGTAAATTCTTCGCTTTCGAATCCTATTTCGAGAAATTGTTTGCAGAGAAAGTGACAGAGAAGTAGATTCGAAAAAAAGACCCCGAAACGAGTCCATTAACTTATCTCCGGGCATGCGAATCCGCTCGAGCTTTTAATTCTTTTTAAGCCCTGCTCTAAATGGAACGAGCGTGGTTTCCGTTTAATGCACGGATCGAAGCTTTGAAACAGTTCCCTCGGCGGAAGAGACAATGACAGCGTGACACGATTACGTCGCGATGAGAAAACGCGTACACACCTAACGTGCACGTAGGTACTTATTACACCTGCTCGTTGGCACATCGAATGTCTTGCGAAAAGCACGCGCGGGTGCAAAGGTTCGACGGTCGGCGCGTAACATTTCGGGGCAACGAGAAGCTAAAGTGGAAAGTTGTTTCTCGTGAAAGAGCAGGAAACGTACGCGGTGCGGTTCTTAATGGCGCGGAATATCGCCGCCCGGAGCATTGTGTGCCATGTGCACTTCCGTTACGAGAGGGTGATGGCTCGTCATTGTCTGACTGGAATCGAACGCGCGACGGAACGTCGCTGTTGAAATAAAATCGGTAAGTTCGGTGGTGCCGTCATTGTGTCACGGGTAGCGAGCAGAACTCCGTTAATTGGGGCGGAATTATACTCGCCTGCTCCCATTCACCGAACTTCGAACCTCTTGCTGATTGCGAGTTCTTATTATCTTGATTACTGCCGAGTGTCACTCCAATTAGACGTACGCTTTCGATTCTTACAATATCGAGTGAAGTAATTGGAAGTTCTATCTTTGCACACGCAGTTACACGTGTATACATATATATGTATATGTATCTCTTGCCAGTGCTCGTCGCGTTTCATCGGAACAAGGGATAGTAGTATTATCAATAATAAACGAGACGTTCTCAGTACTTCCTTCATCGATCTTTCACCGTTCGTTATGCTCGTTACAATGGATCGTTCGAGAGGAACGTGGCTGCGCTTTCTACAGAGAGAAATGGCAGGAAATTTGGGAGAGAGGAAAGAAAATGTGGGAAGTCGTAAACGCAGGACGTGGACGGAACGCGAAGCGATGATCTATAACGGCCACGCCGCGATATTATACCGATGATATAAACGTTTCACGGCACTTTCTATTTTCGTCGTGGCAATGCTCCGTACCACTGAGCTACTTATCGACGAGGATGCAATCGAACCGGTGGATTCCTTTTTTGTTCTCTTTTTCAAGTGGTCCACCGGTCGATTCCAGTTTGCGTGCGTGCGCGCCCGACCATCCGCGTTAGCTCATTCACGATTTTCATCGGGCGATGACCCAAGGAAGAGACCCAGCCTGGAACTCATTTAAAAGTGCCTCTCCACGAAAGTGTTCCACCGATGACGCACGGTTCGGGTCCCACGTGCGTGTGCACGATAATAGAAAGTTTAAGCCCGAGAGCTCGACCCGGAAGGAACTCCGATGACGAACTGACCCACATCCTGTGTCTCTGCATTAGCCTTGAGAGAGCGGCCAATCTTCCCAGGATATGGACCTTCCTTTGACGCGTCCGAAGCGCACAGAGCCAAAGGGAAGAATGCACGTGGCATTTTTATTTTCCATCAGACCGGATCGTCCTCTTGGAAAATCGCAAAGATCCGTTCTTTTCAAAACCAATTCATTCCGTATGCATACAATATGTATAATATAATGCAAACTGATCGTGTCGAATCACGTATTTATATCCTCGGAAGTGTAGTATAATTTATGCCGACTTTATGCATTCTGCGTATTCCCCTCGTTCCCTTATCCAGATATTTGCACAGTGAAAACTCGCTGACACTTGACTGATTTATTAGCACACGGTTTCTAATACTTGGAAAGTAATTTTCGAGCCACGACGATACCTTCATACTTTCTCGATTATCCCTGCCGGCAATGCGATGCAAGTTACAGGATCGTCGAAGCGAATTCGACCGAGAAGAAAACTCTTTCTCAACTTTAATCCAGTTTCACAATCGCCGTCGCCGGTCATAATCGAGACCAGCTTGCGGATCGTCGTCACGTAATTTCGATGGTGGCCGCCGATGTAACACCGTAATTTCGGATAACAAGCAATTTCGTGACTTAAATTGTTACATACTTTTTTTCCTCGATATAATTAGAATTTTTTACGCGACGCCGATGATCGTTCCGGGCGTAATCTTAACGTGATCATCGATGTAATTACCAGAACTTTGCAGGAGGGACGTAGTTACGCTCTCTTTCCCGATGCATTATTCATACGGCTGGGATACACACCCTAAATTCAAAGGCTTCCCAAAGGATGTAACCGGCGGTAATTTTAACGTCGAACGGGCCCGGTGTCGTTGTACGAGTACCCAAAATAACACCCATAAAACCCTTTCATATTCTACGTTATTACCTGACCTTCGTGCTGTTACAACACTCGACAGCAATAACGCAACCACAAAAAAGTAATTGTTCAGTAGACAAAGAAAGGGAAATCTAAATGGAATTAAAAAAAATATATAACGTGTGATATCAGGAAAATAAGAGTGAAGCAAGTTCCAAGTAGTATGGGCTTAAATTGGATTTTCTTGAAAAATTCTAACGGACTTCCGTGTCGTTATTAAAAGGGAGTGGCTCGTTTAAATTTGAGATTAAAGCAAAACACGCTGGTGGTAGGAGACCGCGCGGAATTAATGTAAGAGCCTGAGCTGAGATTCGAGGAGATTTAATAAAGAGTACACATCGCTGGAAGCAAGTAGCAACGAATCAGATGCGTTACGCGATGTTTCGCACTATCTCGAGTATTAAATACGTTTAATCACAGATTACAGTCTTTATTTATTTAATCGTTTACTATAATTCAGGCACTGTTCAAACGAATTATTTTATCAAATTTTGTTTCTCAAATAAAATATGCCCAGTCCTGCTATAATCTTTCAATCGAGTTAGTCTGTAATGGAACTTGTGTACATCGAAGAGACCACAGAAGAAAAAGAAAGATTCGTGATACAAAAGACGGGAAAGGATCTTTTTTTTACCTTTAATCATCTTTTTACCATGCGCTGGGACGATGGCTACAATGAAAATATATCCGTGTGCCGGAGCGGTCTGGGAGTTCGAAGCGCGAGGAGGATGAGAAAAGAAACCCGTCGCCGGCGTCGAAGTTGTAACGAGGAACAAAGGGAGGCGAAAAAGAAACGAAAACGTTCCGGCAATTCGTAGATCCCGAACCCGACTCCGACTCATGAATAACGGAGGGGGACGCATTAGAATATTCTCCGCGGCGCGGCATAACGAATAAGGAGACGTAACTTCCATTGTTATTCCTCCTTTTAAAGAGGAGAATCCCCTAAAGTTGTGCCGCGTCGCCTCGCGTCCTCGTGACGACTTTGCACCGCGAAATATTTCCGCGAGAGTAGCACTTAACTCGCTCGGTAGAATTAAAAGATTATTTTCCGCCCGCCTATTAGGGGCCGAGAGAAACAACGAAACGGGTCGACGTTCTTGAACTGCGAAATTAATTGCAAGCCGAGACAGCTTTTTCATCCACTCCGGCTCACATTTGCTCGTTAGATGAATTATAATTTGATCTCGATTAAAAATACGTTTCAACTAGAAACATTTTATTAACTCGTATCCTTCGAACGAATTGAGCATCCCTTGTGTTGGAATCGTTGTGCGATAAAACCTCTATTATATGAACTAATTGAGGACAAACGTGTTCATATAAGAGCATTTTCATGTAATTAGCGCTCCACTGTGACCCCTCGAGTTTTATTAAAGGTATATGTAGACAAACTTCACTGATTTTTCTTAGATCGCGAAGCAATTTTTCTTTTAATATCGAGGAACCACTTGAAAGAGAAATGAGAAGCAGTCTGGTTGTTGGTTCGGGTTCTTTCGGTTTTCAGTGGAAACTTTTTCCATTACGTATCTATAATCTTGGCTTTATTGGCCTGGTAAAGGTAAAGCTCAACTTGAAGGAAGTTTAATAGCGGGTTCGACGCGGAAAAGGAAACAGAAATGTGTTATGTACTTCGGATCTTGATTCCGTCACGCGCGGCAACTTTCTCTCGGTGGAACGCGTTCGAAGGACCGATTTAATTATTTCGTCGCTCTCGACCTCAACCTCTTTCGGTTACTACCCATCTACGATTAGATACCTAGCTGTTTGACCCTGATCCGAAAACGAATTCTAGGATCGAGAAGTTTTACGAAGCTCGTTACATTTATATGCGAAAATTTTGCTAAGCATGGAGCGTCGCCTGATTGGCAATTTACGATAAAAAGAAGATTAATGTATTCTCCTTATGACTATGAAATTACTCTGTTTAACGTTTCATAAACGATGAGTGCATAAAACTCCCCATTAAAAGTTGATACGGACGCCGGTGAAACGCTTTTCATCGATGGCTGAATAAATTGAATTAAATTCTATCTACTTTCTCAATCATTAACAGCGTGTTACGTGGCTGATTCAGAACTTGGATCATTTTAATAAAAATTAAAAAACGAAATGTCTGATCGTTAAATTGAACGAGAAAGAATTTTCAATCTCGACATTTTTCAACCGCGTACGTCAATACTGTTTCATTATCACGTTCATTATATTCATATAACCCGTGCAGTTTTTCGATATATCGATCGAACCGCGACGTGTGTAGCGAGGGTACGTGTATGTATATTTTTCCTCCTCTAATTTCAGACACACATAGCGGCCGATTAAAAAATCACTTGATGCGCTGAGGATGCGCCGTGATTTCTGCAACGGTGGGCTTGCCTGCGCCGTTGTGTGGGTGTCATCGACCTGCTGGCTGCTATCCTTGTCGTCGTCGGTCACAGCAGGTAACGTCTGTCTTCTCCCCGGAACGGCACGATGCGTCACGTAGTTTTATTCTATTTTTTTTTTTATTTCCAACGATTTCCGCCGTTTCGCCCCGCGGTTCGCTCGCCCGTAATGATTGGTCCCGAATTATTGAAAGAGCGGCCATTAGCAAACAATAGAGTCCCGGTCTCGTGTTCACGTTCGGCCAACGAGGCGTGGGACGACGTGCAGGGTTGAGGCAGGGGAAAAAGAGAGAGAGAGGAAAAAAGCGGAAAGCAAGCTCTCGAAACGGGCGTGCATCTGCATATAATGCGACGGCGCAGACGTGATCGGATTTCGAAAAGCGTCCTCGACAACAGATTCGTCCTTGATGTTGCGAAAAATCGGTGCGCGAGAAAAGCCAAGCAGTCGACTTCGGAGATACTTCGATCCTTCTTATCATTCCACGATTTTTTTCTTTCGTATAAATGATTTTGTTTCAAAAGATAAGTATAAAAAACGATTAAAGAAGAAAAATTCGGGGACGATTGCAAGGCGTCGCGTCACCGAACGCCTATAGGCTGATTGATGTCCGAAAGGTAGCCCTGTCGTATAAATAAACCCTCGACTAATTACATAGCCCATACCTGAACGGCTGATTCGCGTTCCCAAAAACCGAGAGAAATAGCGAATTATTTTATACATACATATATAACCGATAATAGTACAGGAAATGACGGCGTTATGAAAAATTCATGAATGATTTGAAAATTTGAGAGGAATAAGAAGTAGTAAAGCATCGCGGGCACGTTGCGTGAATATCTTTCGAGTCGCTTTTTATTCAGAATGGTACTTTATACTTCTTCGTAGAGTAGAAGAGATTCAAAGGTCCAGGACGGTTTTCGTATTTCCTACGAGTAATAAAAGATCACAGATCCGTTTCTTTGCACTATGAATGCCTTTTGGCACGGATACGTCGACCGAAAGTACAGATAAAATATCTCTTTAATCGATGAGTTAATTATTTGCCAAGGATTATAAACCGGTGTACCGCGGCGCGTCCGCCGGATGAACGATGCCACTTAACGAGACGTTAATTACCAGGTTAAATTGCGAGGCGACGGCGGCGGTCATGGCGACTGCCTGCGATCGATTCATAAAGTGTTACAGGAGAATACCGAAGTAACTTCAGTGAATAATTATAACGACTATATCATTATTATTTTCGCACGAGCCTTCGTACCGTCCGAGGGCCGTTATCGAATTAACGTTAATCCTGTAATAGCCTTACGCGACTTGCAAATTATGCAAGTTAGTTGCGGGACTGACGTTTATGATATCGGAAGGGAGAGAAAAGTTTTTATTTATTTTTCGTCGTCCGTGAATAGAATTTCCAACGGTGGAGTTAGCTGTTATTAAATTTAACCCTTTAAGCGGGCGGACCCGTGGGCGCTTTGCATGTGTGTGTCTGTGTGTGTGGCCAATGACAAATTGAATTTCTCTCGCACCGTTAAAATACGTTTCACTCCGCATTCCACCGTCCCGTCGATGTGTCCGGCTTTACACGTCTCTTCTCTATGTACACATTTTCTCTTCGTCGCTTTGTGCGCGTTTCTTTCTCTCCCTCAGGGTCTTTGACATTCTCCCTCCCCGGCGTCTCTTTACCTTCTGTTCATTCGAATATGTCGTTTAAACACTTTTGTTTATTAAACGTATCTTTTAACAATTGGTTTCCAACGAAGATCCGTTTGGTTTAACAAAATTTTATGATCTCGTCGTAGGTGGTGTCAGTGAAAGGAATCTACGGTGTGTTTACACACCAGAAACGATTATTATAATGTATTCAGATTCGCTCCAATTGTTAAATTTGTAGGGTACGATGTTAATTAAAAATTCGAGGTCGATACGAGCGCGTAGAGAGTGATTAGGATAAAGTAGGACGTGTCACTTTTGTATCTGACTCGAATAAGCCAGAAATGAATTCGACTGGACCTAATATTCGATCGCATGTCTGTTCTAACAGAGAAACTCATGCGTTGCACTGTGGATTAACATGGAGCGGCTGTAATAGAGCGAGAAAGGCGGGTATAGAAAGAGGACGATGGTCAACGAACCGGAAATTCGGGTAATCGGACGTAGTAGAGGTTTCGCTAGACTTTTATGAAATCTTTAACGGTGTAAGAGTACGTAGAGCAAAAAGTCTATTCTGCTCTTTAGAATACTCAGGGACCTAATTTTCGATTCACAATGATTCACGAAGTGACTCAAATCAATCGTCATATACTTTCCTCGAAAGAAAGTTCTGAGAAAGTTTTTTCACCAAATGTACGTGATCATTCTTTATCATTATTCTGACTGTACAATTTGCATGCAATTATGCAGGTTTCCCAGCTTGCGTCTCGCTATTCTCGAATTACCCTACTGGTTCACAGTATCAACACTGTATCCAAACCGTAACTCCACCCTGGAGTTCATGTCGACGTAATTATTCAAAAGTCAAGCTGTATAAATATATCGCATCCGATACCGTATATTCCACTCTGCTATGCGTCTTGTACTATAAAATGTACTTCAGTGCATGCTCGAAACTTTACCGTTTACCGCTAAAACGTCTCGAAACATCTGGCAGCGGAAGCCGTATCATCAATGAAGCATGTGCACCGAGCACTCGGACGAGCCTAAACGAGAAAAAGGTCTCGTGACCGGGGGCACTTGCCGTGTAACTTGCAGCAGGCTGCATCGTATACGAATCCCGGTGGCTGTCGTCCACGCTTTTGTTCGTTTTTCCCTTACTCCGCCTACGGCCGAAGAGGCCGGGGTAACGTCTCTCCGTGACTCGTTACGTATCCAGTGGAAACGTGGCCGTGGCACGTTAGGCGAGCGAGTAGTAAGTGTGGCAGTAGGATGCGAGGAACCGTTAGCCCCGACTCCGGCTATTTTTATTATTATTATCGTCGCGATACACTTCGGGCCACGAGAACGAAAGCGACGCCACGGTTCCCCGAGATCGCAACCGATGTTTCTGACCCATAAAATCGTCGTCCGAAGTGACGATTCTTTACACCGACCGAATATTCCCTCCGTCACGCTCGAGCGAATTCGTGTCAAGGTGCGCCTCTTCTTTAGCATTCCTCGCTGGGAGAGCGTCGCTTGATCCCAAGTTTGCGTCCAAGGGTGATCATGTCAGTTGTTGAAATTAATAAATATCGCTGTTGCATAATGTTCTCCAACTGTCCTGTCGTAGAGCCACCGTTAAAAGCGGTAGGTCGATGCCCAACCTTCGAGGAGCAGAATGTATGCCCGGCGAGGGCACCGAGTTGCGAGAACGACTTCCAGTGTAAGGCACCCGGTGAACGTTGTTGCAAAACCGCCTGCGGCACGAAATGCATTATCGGCGAACTGACGGGATGCGAGCAGCTGGCTCTTGCCGCGGTGAGGAGGTCTCGAGCGCTCGGTCCACGTGGACCGTCGCAGTTCATACCGAAGTGTAACAACGAGACCGGCGAATTCGAGAGGATACAATGTCATCCGCGGAACAACAGTTGCTGGTGCGTGGACGATATCGGCGCTGAGGTTCCTGGGACCAGAGGATCTTCTAAAGATGTCATCGATTGTGACAATCCTCGACCATGCCCGGCTCACAGCTGCAGAATGTTCTGTCCACTTGGTTTCGAGGTATTTTTAATTATGTTCGCGAATATCTACTTTTTTTATCCATCCCGTGTACTCTATTCATTTTCTTATCATACATCAGATGAATTTTGTACTCGTTCCTTTTGTGAATTTTATGAATAATTTTACAAAAGAATGAATAAAAATCTGTTTCTCTAAGATGCCACTGTATCGATCTGGCAAAATATCAAACGAATTCATTCGAAGAATGAATTACAATTCTCTGTATTTCCTCGTCGTGAGAACGATAGACGTTCAAGCTAACGATCTCTCTCCGAACCGAAACTTCAGGTCCTCGCAGCTGTTAATTAATCACTTTTACGTGCAGATCGAGGCGAAAACCGGGTGCCCGAAATGCGAGTGCCGTGATCCTTGCCGCGGTATCGCCTGTCCTGGGACCAGTCAAACGTGCGAGTTGATCGATGTATCGTGCACCCGTCCACCGTGCCCGCCGATTCCCAGCTGTCGCAAAGCGAAGTCCCTGTCGACGATATGTCCTGCCGGCGAGCCGTTGCAAATTACCGACTCGCCGAGGCCATTCCTTTGCGGCGACTCTCCCGGGAAGCCTACCTGTCCACCGATGTACAGCTGTTTGGTGGAGCCGAAGCAGGAATACGGTGTCTGCTGTCCGTCCAGCATCAATTTGAAGAGACCCGGCACGTGTCCGTTAGAGGAACCGGTGATCTGCGGGAATTCCTGCCAGCACGACTTGGAGTGTCCCGGACCGCAGAAATGTTGCAGGAGCGAGAAATGCGGCGGCGGCGGCGTTTGTTCCGTGCCGCAGGGTTTAAGCGCTTGTCACAGGGACAAAGTATTGGCGGAGATGCTAAGCATTTCCGAGAGACAGGGTCGCGGATACGTTCCTCAATGCACCGATGGTAAGATTTTACAGATTATTGCATAATTTCTCAATGCAATTATTCTTGCATTGTATACAGGGTGTCTCACGAAACAGTGGATAGTTCTTTATTTCATAAGTTACGGGAAATAGAGAAAAGTTTTTATACGGAATTTTTCAGATAGTTCCCTTTAAATATCACTTACGTATTTTCCTGCTGATATTTCAAGCACTTTTATATGATAGACCTGCATTTCCATCTGAAGGATCTTAGCTTTTAAAAGAGAAATCGGAGAGTCCAATTATTTTTCCACGAAGAAAATCGTCAATGTATCAGAATTGTGCACGATAAAAATTGCATTACAGACGGAGGCTACGAGAGCAGGCAGTGTTCGAGGAACGGTCTGGTTTGCTGGTGCGTGGATAACAACGGTAGAAAGATATCTGGGACGATGGGACCGGCGGAGAAAGTCGATTGTAAATCGATAACGAAGGGGAGGTCCCTTCCGGCGTCCTGCGTTTCTCAACAGTGCGCTCAAGTTTGCCAATACGGATTTAAAACCGACGCTTCCGGCTGTCCGACTTGCGAATGCGACAACCCATGCGAAGGGTAGGTAGAAAAATGAAATTCATGCAGGATGCAATAATTATGAATATCATCGTATTCAGCTTCCCGTGCCCGGAAGGGGAAGCATGTGTGTTACATCGCGAAGACGGATGCCCGGACTTCTTGTGTCCAACGAGACCGGAGTGCCGAGCGAAAAAAGCTTACAAAAGTCCCTGCGCTCATGGTACTCCCCTAATCGACGATGAACGAAACGCGGTAACGTGTTCCGAGAACGACACATGTCCTCAAGGATACAAGTGCACCGCAGTACCGGAAGCTGGCCAATCGGTCTGCTGTATGACGTCAGCTAATTTCACGAAACCGCAAACAAGTAATACAAAAATATAAGAGCGACTTATCTTCAAAGATAATGATTGCGGTTGACGTTTACGATAGATAACGTTTTTAAATTATTCTAGTGTGCGAGTACTTGAGAGAATTCAACGAGAGGATGGAGGGAACGAGGGAGAACATGTCATTGGCAATTCCACCGCCCGAATGCGAGGAGGATGGCAGTTACAAAACCTTGCAGTGCAACAACGGCACTTGCTTTTGCGTGAACGATCGCGGGGTGGTACTGAAAACCGGCGTGAATCGCAACACCGATTGCAAGCAGATAAACGATCTATTGAAACTGTGCGGAACGCTGTCCTGCGACTTGGTTTGCCCTTACGGCTACGAGGTGGACGCGACCGGATGCGAGCAGTGTCGCTGTCACGATCCCTGCAAAGATGTAACTTGCGATTCTAACGAGACGTGCACGATGATCGATGTGAATTGTGGAACGGGGCAATACTGTCCCGCAGTTCCAGCCTGCCTGGCCTTGAAACCGGGTCAATGCCCGTATCTGGTACGTACGGGACATTTACATGGTTCAAAATCAAAAGTCGAGTCAAGATGATCGACTACCTTCGCACTTTTACAGGTACCGAGTTCGTCCAGCTGCGAGTTGCAATGCAGTAACGATCAAGAATGCTCGGCATCGGAAAAGTGCTGTTCCACAGGTTGCGGGACGCAGTGCGTGGCACCGGTGATGGCTACTGCTTGTCAGCACTCTCGCGCGGTTGCTGAGCACGCGGCCCGGGAATCTGGAGAACCGGCTAGGCGCATTTACATTCCCAGATGCGACGCCAGCGGATCGTTCGAACCCGTACAGTGTCACAACGGGATGTGTTGGTGCGTGGACGAAGAAGGCAGAGAGGCTGCGGGCACCCGCGTCCTCGAGGGGGTCGTACCAAAGTGCAACACGCCTCTCAGATGTCCGGAGATCGATTGCAAGCTCGACTGTCCCGACGGGTTTGAATTGAACCTCGACAGCGGCTGTCCAACTTGTTCCTGTCGGGATCCTTGCAAGAGCGTGACTTGTCGCGGGGAGAACGAAGCTTGCAGAATGGTCGAGGTGGCCTGTAGCGTGCCACCCTGCCCGCCTGTGCCGGTCTGTTTACCCAAGAAGGATAATCCTTGCCCGAACGGATCTCCTCTCTTAGATCAAAACGGTTCTCCGGCTACCTGTGGTCCCCACGGTCAACACTGTCCGTCGACCCACAAATGCGAACTGTCTCCGTTGAACGAGTACGCCGTCTGCTGCCCAAAACCCCGAGAAGTTTGCTTCGAACCACCGCGGAGAGTACCATGCAACTTAGGATTAGGACTGAACGCGACGGAAAGATGGTACTTCGACTCGGAACGAAACGAATGCAGAATAAAGACCGAGTGCACCCTGGGCCACAACGATTTCTCCAGCCGTCTAGTATGCGACACCGTATGCCCTGTGCTGTCGCAATGCGAACGGCTCAGAGAGAAGAATCTGAAGACTTCCCAAAGGCTGAAGCAGCCGACGTTTCTACCAAGATGCGACCCGGAGAACGGCATGTGGGAGCCCGTTCAGTGTCTGGAGCACGTCGGTGTCTGTTGGTGTGTCAATAGAAAGGGTCAACCGGTGAAAGGTTCGCTGACGAGAGGCCCGGAGCCGAAGTGTAACTTCAGACAGGCGAGGCGAGGTGGCAGAGGGCCGCCGGTGCAAGAAATCGACCGTGAAATTCAGGCGTTCATGGAGAACGCTTTGATAAACTTGGAGACCGACGAGAAGCAGATTGGAAAGGTGCTAGGCACTAGGTGCCAAGCGATGAAGGACAAAGGCCACGTACCGGCTATCTGCGACCGCCAGGGCAGGTTCGAGCCGACCCAGTGCGCCGGGGATACTTGCTGGTGCGTCGACGAGGCTGGCAATCAACTTATCGGCTCCGAACCTTTCCTCAAGGGAACCAATATATGCCGTAAGATCTTTTCTTTCATCGCATATCCCCGTATAAATAGAATATAGATTTTGTTTTTTTAGCAGTATATCCATGAAATCTAATATTGTGATATAACTATTATTAGTGCCAACTCCGGTGGAAGCTGTCGAAGTCACTCTACGTTTCCCTGGTCGATTCCTCGCCGACGACGAGATCACGTTCATTCGACGAGCGGAAGAGCTCCTTCGCGATCTCGGCGCTCGAGTGAAGAACGATATACGAGTGGAGATCAATCAAGACTCGGCTATACTCAGTTTCGAGATAATAGGACCTAACAAAGTAGATGTGGCGTTCCACTTGGAAGAGCTGACTAGAATCCAGAAATTGTCTCTATTGGGATCGTTCGCAGATGCGACCACTTCGCGTTTCACGCACAGGTCGACACCGGTCGCTCTGCAAAGTAGAGTCGTGGCGCTGGAACAACGAGAGATACTCACGGAGGTGGAAACGCCCGTTTACCAGACAGCGACCCTGGTTCTGGCAGCGGGCAGCGCTTTTGTCATCAGCAGTTTGTTAATTCTGCTAATGTTGTATCGCAAGAAGGTACGGTACATCGTCCGATTTGTAATTCCCGTTTTTCGCGCGGAGATAGAGAAATGAATCGTTCGTTTCAGATGAAGATGAAGGACCCGTCAAAGGCTCTGGCGACGGACCAGCACTTCCTTGCGTACCAGCAACCAGTGTATGTGATATCGGGGTTGGAGCAGGAAGTGAAGAAGAAGGACGTAGCCGAGGCGCAAAGTTGCCCGTCCGCGTCGGACGTGGTCGTCGCCACGTAGATCGTATAGATCAGAGCGTAGATCGCTGGTATAAAAAATCGTAGTTACGACCCTCCCTCATACAATTCCGATACGATATTTATTCATGGAATAAAAACCGAGATGCGTCGCGACTGCCAGAATCGACGGTCGACCGAATAGATCGCGAACGATCCTCGTTCGTCTTGGTCGTCACGTGATATCGATTTCCAAGACGGAGGCTGGTATCGTAGCTGCGATAGGGCGGGAAACATATAAAAATGAATTCGGTCGCTCGTCGAAGAATAATTTAAGGTACTTATTTAGAACGAATGTCCTCGCCCGTCTCTCTGTACTCGCTCGTTCATCGATGAAGCGTCCTGGCTCGAGAACGAGAACGCGGGGATATCGTTGCGTTGAGTGTACGATGATATATCATGGGTGTAAATATTAGACTCATACTGTGTTCGTTTATTTATACTTATAGTTCAATAAATACCGGGAATTCCTTTAACACGACTCGGCTATGGTTATTAGCGCGTCTGGGTAATTATTTTAAGTTCGAGGCCAGCCGTTTACCCCGTCGTAGACCTGTTTCCCTAAATCCATATCCCTACGCTCGTCGCTCGTTGTCAAGATATAGAACAACGTTCGATCGCGTTTTTTACGGTGAAAGGAGGATGCTACCGTTTAGTGGAAAATACGTAAAGCTCTCCAAACCGTTCTGGATCTTTCAGCAAACGACTGGATATCGTGAGAGCGCGTGAGTAAGTAGAGGAGCGTTTTTTTTAGCCAGACCTCCGCCAATCAGATGGCTACGCATCATTCTAGTGTTTCTACTTGTTCCGCAAGCTCTTCGGGCAGTCAAGTCCCAGCGTGACTGCGGTAGCTACCGGCGATTATTTAATCAACTTCGCTCGCGCCGTCGCTACCAAGCGTCGCTTCTAATCACGCTCTATTTTGGGTGTACTCGCGTAACCGTTCGCGGGGAAATATGCCGATGAACGAGCTACGAATTTAGTGGATAAACGGCACGGTATGCGGGTGGAAATGCAGCCTGAGCTTTCAACGGAAAAGCACGAAGCTCGCCGAACGGGATTCGAGGCCGAGACCGAGTCGCCCTTTAGACGAAGCGCGGAGTGACCAATCGAGCGGTTCGGGTCGACAGGGCTGTTCAGGGACGATAAACGAGTGCTCTTTATCCGTGGTGTACGCCGTAATTATTCGTCGATCAAATTGGTGAGGCGAGGATCGTCGCGGTGACGAGGTGCGTGGTCCACGGTAACGTTTTAGTGACACGAACGGGGTGGGGGAAAAAGGAACTCGAAGGGTAGAAATCCGAGAGAAGAAAGAGGAGCTTAATGGCTCTCAGGAGATCGGGGATACAAGGACTGGCCTTGTATTCGCGAACGGGCCGTTTTTTAATAAACAACTTCGTCGCCGCTGGTACGCTTGTCTTGCATCCGCCTCCCGTCCCCGAGCAGATTCTGTTGCTGCAGCCGTCATCGGTTCTACTTCCGTTTCCGTCTCTGTTATGTGTGAACGCGAAGGGAGCCGAGTGTTTATAACTGCACGGTGCTGGTGGCGGTGACAAAGGGAAAGGACAAAAGGAAGAAGAGAGGAGAGAGAGAGAGAGAAAAAAGGGGGAGAAATTTGGAAACGAGATAAAGCGAGGAACAGAGGAAAGATACACGTATATACGTACTACGTGCACACGCGTATAGAACAGAGTGTGCGTGAAAGAGCGAGAGGGAGAGAAGAGAGAGCCGAGGAGGCTCGCGTTGGTCGAGATATTTGAAGCGGTGCGCCACACATTTCTACGGAAGATCGTATTCAGCGCGCGATATTTGTGAAATCATTTTTCCGTGTTTTGATACACATCGCACATACACTTATGTATACGCATATCGAATCTCACGGTGATTGCCTCCGATCGAAGAAATACTTCTCGTCGGTCACGAGAGTTCGACCCGGGGTTACGCGTTCTACAATTGACTAGAGTAGTTTTTACTCTGATTCAGGATAACCTGGTCGCACGCTACCGAGTTGTCAGCTCGTCGACAGGCGTGATAGCCCGTCGACAGGCTTCTCGTACGTTTGCTGTCCTATCGTCGGTGGTTCGCGAATCCGTTGTGTCGTGATAACTTCGCGATCCGCGATGTTCACGGGGACAGTGAAGATCGAGATATGCCAGGCGGCAGGGCTGAGGGCAACGGACAAGCAACGTAAATTCTGGCAAGATGAACCGATACTCGACCCGTACGTCCAGCTGGACGTCGACGAGAATCACCTCGACCGGTCGTCGACCAAACCGAAAACGTTCGACCCGGTGTGGAACGAATGTTTCATCCACGAGGTTCAAGACGCGGTCATGCTAGGATTCACTGTCTTCCACGACGCCGCGCTGCCGCCGGATTATTTCGTCGCCAATTGCAGCATACCTTTCGAGGAACTTATCAGCAGGAACGACAAGCCTGCGGATCTCTGGGTTGGTTCCGAAACCCCGTTGCTGCCTCCTTGCACATCCTCTTATTTATCTTCGTTAAGTTTGTCAAAACGAAGTTACGCGCTTTTATTTTCTCACCTTTCACCCGTACCATGCTTATTTTAACACCTGACTCGCATTTTTGTAATATTATGTTCCTTACTAAAACCGTCAAATAAAGAAATCGCTTTATTTGCTCTGATTTTCAATTTCTGCGCTTACGTTTGTATTTATGTACCTTCAATACCCTCGTTTCCTATTTTCTGTAATTTTATGTTTCTCACTAAAACCGTAAAATAAAGTGACTTATTTAATTCAATTTTCAATCTCTTACTCATTTATGTACATTACGTTTAATCCTCTATTCCCATTTTTGACTATTTTTTATTAAGACTCGAAGACTGACTTCTACCTGCCACGTTGTTGTCTTGTACAGTAGAACAGCACTGAGTAATCTGTGTGTACATTTTTTTATGACATTAGAAGATGATTCAAGGTAGACTGATAAGATTATACATATAAATAGTAATTGAGTCAATGAAAGATAGGTGACAGAAGTTTCAAGCGTTTGAAGGCGTTCACTAGTTGAAAATCTGGTCTCTTTAAAATGCCAAGAAACCGCTACAGAAATGTAATATTCTTTAGATAAAATAGTACTTTTAAACTTCACTCACGACCATACATCCTGCGTACGAGATTCATTGCGCTTAGAATTATTTTGAGTTATTTTGTGAAATGAAATTGATTTTAGGTTGATCTTGAGCCGCAGGGAAAGTTAAGGGTCAGGATAGACTTGAAGTGGAACGAGCAAGGCAATGGAACAGGTAATAATTGGATGAGGCACAAGTATGTTATACTGTCACGATAAAATTTTAGATCAACGAGCAAGCTGTTCTACAGGTGATGGAGAAGGAATCAGAGATGGTGGAAGCATTACCTCTGGAAAGGAGCCCAGAAGGGAATTCAAAGAGAGGCAGGGCTTCAACAGGAGGAGAGGTGCTATGCGACGTAAGGTCCATCAAGCGAACGGTCACAAGTTCATGGCAACCTTCTTGAGACAACCAACTTTCTGCTCTCACTGCCGCGAATTTATATGGTAGGCATCAACCGAGAACCGTAGCAATGACATTAATTGCTTGGTACCTAATTCACGAGCATACTCTAACACGAAACATTTACTAATTTCAACCATTTCACGGTACGAAGTATCTGATACTGTGTACTCAGTTAATTTGGTGTGCATGTTTTAAAAGACTACTAGATCACGTTTCGGTGCACACCAAATTATAATACCAGGTTTTTGGGTATTTTCAAATGGCATGTTTGGGTTCGTTTTTTTTTACTACATATTACGATATTGCTAAGAATATGCATAGGCTTTCGAAATACTACCTCTGAAATATTTCTCCTTATACACTTTTTTAATGTCCAAATCGATGTTCTTCAATGTAGGAACTTGCAGACAATGTATTGTGTCTGGAGGAGGGAAGGAAATTATAACTAGTTAGGCGTGCTAAAAATTATCGTTTTCTAACAATTTTTTTCTTACACTCAACTCGACTGAGAAACAGGATGCATGCATTGGTTTTGCGAGTATACTACGTGTACCCTTTGATTAAAACTTAACACATTCCTCTCATTCGCGTGTTTAACAGTATTTATAAAGAAAAGTAGTGTCGAATTATTAAAAATAAATAGAACTGGTGGAGTAGTCTTTGGAGGGTTTGCATAATCATCTAATTACGGTCTACAGTCCAAGAAAGCAAACGTATGTGTTTTACGAGGGCATAGAAAGAGATGATGTGATGTGTTTTGTCTGTTGTATTTCAGGGGCTTGGGCAAGCAGGGCTATCAGTGTCAAGGTGAGAAGACACATACACGTTATTAACAAATATTATAATTATATACTTGCTTGCTCTATCTTTGTGTGAACATAAGTTTATTTAGGTGTGTGTATGTGTACTTAGTCCACTTTGTAAGGAATCAATGCATTTAGGAGGCAGTGAAACTTTCATACGATTCGATTTAGAATCCGAGGTGTATCGAGTGTCCGATTTAGCCCATGCTCTACGCTTTCTTTAACGAGACTCGATAACGATTAATGGTTTATACAGTAACACATATATCGAATTCGTATTGCTAATTATAACGTCGACTCGAATTTAAAGTCGTGTTAAATCGGGGAAATATCTCATTGCATGTCTTCAAACATAATGAGTAACAGATCATTGATCCGATCTTCATGGCTTCGTTATCTATCGCATCCTCAGAGTCTACGTTCTCGTCTTCCGTGTTCTAGCTTATATTGGTTCTACAGCAAGACTGTCACAACATCCACCAAATTTTCTTTATGCTTGTCATTTCAAATCGCTGCGTCTAATCACGCATGCAGCCGGCTTACGATCATGCTACGCTGAATGTGATTCACGTTAAAGAAACGAAAACATTCAATCAGCTTTCGTTGTGTTTCAGTTTGTACCTGCGTAGTTCACAAGAGATGTCACAAACTGGTTATCACAAAATGTCCAGGCATGAGAGACGAGGTAAGAGAGCGATCTACTACGTATTTCTGATTCTGTCTAAGTGTCACATCTTTGAACTGTTTTAACGAACGTCTCTTTTTCAGTCAAGTCAAGATACAGAAAGTCCACGCTTCAGTATAGATATGCCACATCGTTTCGTTGTTCATAATTACAAGCGATTCACATTTTGCGACCATTGCGGATCGCTCTTGTACGGTTTATTTAGACAAGGCTTACAGTGCGAAGGTAAATCTGTATAACGATCCGACCGACGTTCGGCGTCCAGCCGCGGGGATATGTAATGGCTAAATTGAATTTTGTTTGCGCAGTTTGTAACATAAATGTTCACAAGAGGTGCCAGAAGAACGTGGCGAACAACTGTGGTATTAATACTAAAGCTATGGGCGAGATCCTGAGTGCAATGAATATATCGCCGGACAAACAGACAAAGACTCCAAAGATTAATTATAGAACAACCACTTGTCAGTCTGGTCAGACGCCCACGACGGGAACCGTCACGGATACGTTACCAACGGATAATGCGCAACCGGTCCGCTCCGAGGAGCCGTCCGCTATCGCTACGGAAAACGCGGTACCTGCTAATGAGAACGAGGTTCGGAGACTCGGTATCGAGGACTTTAATTTCATCAAAGTCCTCGGCAAGGGAAGCTTCGGAAAAGTGATGCTGGTCGAACGAAAAAGCAATCCGGACGAGGTTTACGCCGTGAAGATATTAAGGAAGGACGTAATCATACAAGACGACGACGTGGACTGCACGATGACAGAAAAGAGGATCTTAACACTAGCGGCGAAGCATCCCTTCCTCACAGCCATACACAGTTGCTTCCAAACGAACGACCGATTGTTTTTCGTTATGGAATACGTGAACGGAGGTAAGGAGTAATTTTATAAATATAAACGGTAAGAATCGTTTATAAACGGTAAGAAAGTTCATCGGTTTTCGTGGTTAAATAGATATCTCGTTCTTCTCTTTCAGGTGATCTGATGTTTCATATCCAAAGAGCACGGAAGTTCGACGAGGCGAGGGCGCGATTCTACGCGGCGGAGGTGACGCTCGCGTTACAATTTCTGCACAAGCACGAGATCATCTACCGGGATCTCAAGTTGGACAATATAATACTCGACTCGGAAGGTCACTGTAAATTGGCGGATTTCGGGATGTGCAAGGAGGGCATCAACGAGAAAACGACCACCGCTACGTTCTGCGGCACGCCCGATTACATAGCGCCTGAGATTCTGCAAGAATTGCCGTATGGCGCGAGCGTGGACTGGTGGGCGTTGGGCGTTTTAATGTACGAGATGATGGCCGGTCAGCCGCCGTTCGAAGCTGACAACGAAGACGATCTGTTCGAATCGATCTTACGAGAAAACGTACTGTACCCGATTTGGATCTCCAAGGAGGCCGAGTCTATTTTGAGAGGGTTCATGACTAAAAATCCTGCCAAGAGATTAGGCTGCGTCGCGGCCAACGGCGGCGAGAACGCCATAAAGGTGCATCCGTTTTTCCAAGACATCGACTGGGAAGCACTAGAGGCGCGTAAAGTGAAACCACCGATCAGACCGAAAACGGTAAGTGTTCCACATAATTCGATGAAACCAAATTTTATCATCGGACTCAATTTGTCACATTCGATGTTTAGAAAAGCAAAAAGGACGTGATGAACTTCGACGCGGAATTCACGAAAGAAGATCCGGTGTTAACGCCCGAAAATCCGGACGAAGTGAGCTACATAAACCAAGAAGAGTTCCAGGGCTTCTCGTTCGTCAACAAAGACTTCAACCCTGCTAGGTTCGGAGCGCAATAAGGGAAACGTAAGAAACGAGCTAGTAAACGGGAAATTCAATGTTTAATATCATCTTAAACGCTTGTTGCTTGGGAAATTGGCGAGCTATGCCAATCTGCAAAAAAAGCTGAACACATCGGCGTGTCGACGCTGCTCGGGGTCTCCTTTGTATCTTATCTCCGTCTCGGGGGTAATTCTACGTGTCATTGGAAGCAACGTTCAAGCTACTAAAAAATACGCGACGGACGGTCGTCCGGAAATTGATTGATTCGCCAGAAGTATAATTTTCGCGGAAAAATTGATCGATGAAGAGAAAACGCGTATTTAATTCGGCATAAACGGAAGCGCGTACGACGGCAAGCGTCTTAAGAGGCTGAGCCAACGTTTTCCTTTGTTCTCGTCAAACAAGTCGAGGTCCGATCGACAGATTTAATTGACGATGAGTAAGATTACTTAAATAGTACTCGGGGATGGGTACCGGTTAAGAAAATTAGTACAAAACGAGCAAAGAAAGTAATTTTCGACGGCATGACGGTGAAGGTCGCTGGGCGATCTATCAATTTTCCAATGATATCGAATCAACGAGAGCTTTTCAATAACTTCTCTTGATCGTATGTATTCCTTTTCTTCTCGGGCCGTTTTTTAGAGAATACTCTCGATGTAAAAAGTGTTTTATACCAGTGATGATAAAAGTACTAGCACAGGGGCAATCTTGGGTCTGATTAAACACGTTAACGTTATTCATTTTTTCATCTAGGCTCAGCCCCGGAACGTGAACAATTCCGGAGTACAGGCTCGCGGTTGAATCGTAATTAAAAGACTTTTGGCACTTATCACGCACCATTTTCTTTAGCACTTACTTAGTACTTACACGTTTATGTTGCAACGTACAAGAATTATTTGTTATTACCGGCAACGAAACGGATGATTTAAAAGAAGTAAATCGAGTCTTAAGTCTTAACATAGTGCATCTGAAACCACTAGTGATCAAGACTGACATGAAACGCCGGGGTTAAGTTATAAGTAACGCACCAGACGCGATTAACAATGTCGAGTCTGTATACGAGGAATAGAGACGAAAGAGAATAAGTGCGTAGCCGTCTGACGAAACAAGATCTCGAAACGGCCTGAAATTTTCGTCGAGCTTTACCCAAAGGAGCAGCTCGAGGCTGTTCAGAATTAATATAAATCGAAGAAACGACAAAAAAACAGAGAAAATATACAGAAGAGTATATAAGAGAATTACCGATTTAGATCGAGCAGGTTACGATCTGACCATGATGTTTACGTAATATTAAATTTTAAACGATAACGCGGTCTCCGCTGGTGGAGACCCGTTTAAGTTAATAGATCTTCAAGATAAAATATATATATATATATACATATATATATATATACATATATGTGTGTGTGTACACGTATAAGTTTAACTTATTTTAAATTGCAATTGACAAACGAGGCTCGCGATCAGGAACGCCGAAGATTGAAACGCCAAAGCTCCTTCAATTGAACGTGACTCTCCGGTGTTCCTGCGTGCGTCGAACCTTTTACCAAACACGAACACACACATTACACTGAAGCGTGCGTGTTGAAACGCACAGATAACAATGAGCATACCCCCCAAAAGAGTACTAAAAACTAGATCGACTTAGCAGTCGATTGACGCAAATTTAAAAATACGTACGTGTTGTCTCTAGTTAGGTGTCTTTAAAAGCTTGAAGCGTACTTAAATTAGAGGAAAAGCTGAAAGCTCTTTAGCGTTAAGCGAGAAGAATAAACTTCCGATTAGAACGAACAAAAAAATTCTCTGTAATATCTTAAGCAGCGTTCCGTGTCGTCTAGTTTATACCGAGGATTTCGTAATTTAGATCGAAATATGGAAATGAAAATCTTACTTCGAATTTTCGGTGTAAACTTCACCAGTTATCGTCGATAGCGTTCAAGATTTAATTGGTGACGAGTTATCGATAGCTTAACGATTAGTCAGTAATAATACGTTCTAGCGAGTAATGAAATTGACAAAGGAGAAAGTTGAAAAAAAAAGAGGCACCGAAAAATATCTTGCTGCGTCTGCTTCGCGACGGAAACGCCGTTGCAAAAATCAGACGCGGCGTCGGTGTCGTGATTCATAGTCGTCGTGTCATACTCATACATTTATATGTCCGTAGACTTTAGACTCATCGAAGAAAAGTCGAGAGAAAACAAGAAAAAAAGAGAATTCACATACCTTCGAATCTGGATGCCGCGTCGAATCCAACTGTCGAAACGATGCTCCGTGCCACGGCATGTCTCGTGTCATCGTCGCATTTACTCTGTAATCATAATGTGCAAGGAGAATTAGTATACTGTGTATGAGCACCATGCCGATTACTCGTAAACGGCGCCGTAATCTTTCTCAAAATTCGTCGACGCCTGGGGCGACGACGATTATTACCGTACGAGCGTAGCTGATCGTATCTTTTTACAGCTTTTGCTTACATAGCAATAATTACCGATCAGCGATTATAGCATCTTATCGATGTGTCCAAGAGTCAAGAGTTCTCCGTGTACTAAAATTCTGAGTGCTCTGTATCTTTGTTCGGTTCAAGCGCACTAAATTTCACTTTTCACCATTCAGAATTCGATCATTTTTATCGTTCAGTACCGATTCGCGAGAGAGATTAAGGAGGAAATGTGAAGAGGATCGACGCGTTCGCGTCTGTGCGCTTATCGTAAATCTAGTCAGGACGAGAATGTGTAACGAAATACCGGGTCTTGGCTCGACGTGACGATGTTATGTTCTGAATTGACAAGGATGGCCGACTTAGTCCGGCCTACGCTTTAACGAAAAGACGGTTCCGTGCGTTATTTGAACACAAAATTATGTAGCAACACGTGTTACACGCTACACCGTTTGCAACTTCTAAAATTTTGAAGGGGCTAACTTCAGGCTCTCGTTAGCGACCACCTAGCGCAGGCGCATGGACGGATCTCACGTATGCACATGCATTGCTCGTTGTTTACCACTAATTGCAAGCTAAAGCTAAGGGCTATGTGTATGTGCCGGTCCATTTACACGCGGCCAAAATAAAATGAGTTAGATGCGACTGCATAAACGTCAGCCGCTTATACCGCATTTACGTGCGATCTGAAAAGAAATCCCTTCAAAATTTTAGGAGATCATTGTACTTATCGTTACGTCTAAAATGATCGCGTAACAATGATTGTTCAAAGAGGAAGGGTTGAATATTTTATGTATTACAGCGTAAGGCGATTTTCGATTTTTTATTCTAATCTTTCTCAATCTTCCGATGCTTCTTGAATAATTTATGGCTATTTATCTCGTTCGGTTGTACTCGTTTTTTGTCAGATCGATTCTCGATGCACGTTGGAATTGTTTGATAAACAGAGAACGCAACGATTGCCGTCCTAAACACATCGATATGCTGATCGGTTATCCAAAGGTTTCTTTCGGCTTCGCGGCTACGTAGAAAGTAAAGCGCATAAAAATCGTGCCGGTCAGTAATTCTGATCCGTCGAGATTCAAGCAAAAAATAATATTTGTTGTAATTGAGTATTCAGAGTTTAAATTGCATCACGCTTTGCCGAGAGCAAGGAACGAGAATCAAAATCGTTATACAGAACTATGGTTTATTATCCATATTGTTGCAACGATCATCGAGAGCTGACAAATATGGAACTTTCTTCTCAGTTGTATATTACGTTGTGTATTTCAAAAAAACTTATAACGTTCCGTTATATTGTTTCACAGTATTTATATACGATGAAATTATTATTTTTAATTTCGTACAAGCATCGTCGACGTATGCGCCGCGTTAGTAAATTGAATGTTAAGATTGCTAGTTTAGCGAAATATGTATATATTTTTTTAGTTTCTCGTTAAGCGTATCGTGTTTCTTTTTCAGACATTTTTTTTTTTTATTCATACTTAATTACGTCTTTTTGTATTTACGCAGCAATGGAGTTGAATCTTTTTTTCTACTTAATTTGTACATTCTGCGCACGTTACCGATTTCGTGCTCGGTGTAGTTCGTATTTTTTTATCGTGATAAAGGTACAAAGTCAGGTATCTTTGCAGATTGAAGAGTTGAATGAGATTTGCGTCAGAAATTCTATGTTTAAGGATTAATTTCTCTTATAAATTGAGTGGAAACGAGCTTATGTTACGTTTAACATAAATTGTTGTTCGATGTTTCAATTCAGTTTCTTTCGATTCTCGAGAAGATTATCGCCAACAGTTCTGCAGGGAAATGAGGGTAAAACTAAGGGGATGGAAGAGAAAGCGAATAGTGTTCCCATTAAAAGGATCCAACTTAATTTACGTGAGATTTTAGTAATCGCTAGTCAATCGTGTTAATAGGGAAGGAGAACAATTCTCTCGTTACCGTCGGATACGTTCCTTCTGTTTTTTTGTTCTTTTATGACACCCGGTTTCGGTTCTACGCTGGTCGTGTGATACGTTCCGTTAAAAGAGCGAGAGTCGTTCGCAATGCAAGGTAACAAGTAGCAAGAATCCGTACATATTTCTTGTCTATATTTTTGTTTCGTTCCACCGAGAACGTGTGGAAAAAATTAATGTACGTAAATAGAGAGTATAACGCTATATATATATACAATGTTATAAATATATATATATATATTAAATTATATATGATAAAAAAGAAATGAAATATTATTGCAATATAGAGTTTTAAGTAGAATCACACATGTCTACAAACCGTGGTACTTTCCGTTTTTAGAGTATAATTATTTATAAAAGAAAAATGATATGTGTATATGTATATATACACACGCGGATATATATATAAGTATGCAAATTATATATATGAAGAACTAAAAAAATAGGAATGTATATATTTATAAATATATATTAGTTGAACGAATAGATATATTATATATATATAAATACGATGATATATTTATAAATATATATACGTATTATAAATACGAAGTAACATTTTAGAGCTATGTCGCATATTTTATATTTATTCAGACCTGTGTTAAAATCCGTCATTTTTCTTTCCGTTTCAACGATCTTGGTTTGCTTCACGACGACCTTTCAGCAGAATTGCGCGAAACGGCGAAGAGATCTTACATAAGAGAACATAAAACAAAAGGGACCAACGTCGCTGAAAACGAACGAACATATAGTGGATTTTATCCTGGGTCTGAAAGATATAATACTGGGCAGACGTACAAAAAACAAATCAGTTAAAAAGAGAAGAAGAGAGCGTTAGAAGAAAGACGATACCAGGAAATAGAACTACGTGGACGATGCAAAGTGTCGGGGAAAGTTATTCTAATGGAAGGGAAAGGGCAACATGCTTTGGGGAAGCCTTCGTTCAGAAGCAAGCTGCTACGGGAAGATCCTCTTCTGTGTGTGTTTAAGCAATCGCCATATCTGTCGATCACAATGATGTAACTTTATATCGGCAACACTACGTCTATTAATAATAATAGAATTGTAAAATTGTGTGAATATAACGTACAATAGTTTAGGAACGCGATGTAGAAAACTTATGCGAGACGAAGATCCAGATCACCAGGCCGCCAGCAATCGCTGGTAGAATTTCACCTAGATTGAGTGCCATTAGCTCTATGATCGAATATCGCTTGGGCAAATTTTGTTTTGAATGCGTAAGCGTAAGCGTTCTGTAAATCGTGCGTCCGACGATGGAAGTCTTTAATTTCGACAGAATGAGAGAACGGTTTCTGTGTTTCAATCACTGAATGGTTAATTAAACAAAACGCGGGGGCCCCTTTTTAGCTGAACTGGTCGACTCGCAGTGGCACAAAAGGTCCGTTAGCACAAACGAACAAGCGAACCAGTCGAGGGCTGGAAACTGATTTCCGTGTACTCTTTCTTCAAAAATGCGTGCACACAAAACACGTACATGCGTACATACACACGCACACACACATACACACATGTAAAATCGAGAGTTTTATTCTCCGACGAAAGCAACCGTCCGTACAATCGAAAAGAGAGAGAGAGAGAGAGAGAGAGAGAGATGTGAAAATGAAACAACGGGACATGAAGAATTTCATTCGCGCGTTGTGGGAGCGATCGCTGTGTTATAATTAATTGTATTTAAAGGAGGCGTTGTTGAATTTTCATAGCGTGCGTGTATCTCTATTTGTATATGTATATGTTAGCGTATCGTTGTCGTTATCGTAGAATCTTTGCGAGACCGTTTTTCGTTACCCCGTGTACCGCTATATCTCGTAGTATGTATTTCCTTCTTGCGATTTTCACGAGCCGGCGCTTGCAATTACAATTTTCACCCACTTCGTGTCTCTTCGTAAACGTGCTTCTTTCTTTATCTTTTTTTCCCGAAAGATTTTGTTCGGCTCTCTTCGGAACCGTATTTCTAAAGATAAGCGTGCGTGCTTATATGTATATGTATGTAATATAAATTGCAATGCTGCGCGTTCAGAGTTCGGAGTAACCGCCTCGTATTGTAATTGCACGTTGCAATGACACCGCGCGAGGGGGAACACGATGCACGCTACCTGTTCGAACGTACAATTAGAGAAGGAACGTTTATTTTTTTATATGCACCCCACATGCTGGCCGAACGTATCGTGTCTCAGTTTTTACAGAGAGTTTCTCACGGGATATTCTTTCGGTTTAAGAAAAAGAACCACCAAGGCTTAACGATGATGCACGATTATCGAGGATCGAACAAACCTTGTACAAACCGAAACGTTATTATTATATTATATTGTCTTGTTAGCGTCTCTGTACAGAACGTATATTTTGTGATTCTGAAGTCATTTCGAATTACGTTTCACGGATGTTATCGAAAATGGAAAGTGCAGCTCTCGCGTTACAATTAATACCTCATAAACCGATATGACACACGTTACACTACTTTACTTGTTACTATCAAGATTATATTTATCGCGATGAGAATGGATATGTTCGATAGAAGGAGGATCCATGGAATTATAAATCGTTTGAACGCGTGGCGGTACGCAACGATGGTCGAGATTATCAACGACGCTCCAGAGATAGTCGTTATTTTGATAAAGGCGTAATCGTGAAATTTTATCGAACAAGCGGCAGAGAATGAGTTTCATCGATCGAAATCGTACACGTCCAGTCGCCGTTTTTTTCGAACGAGATTCATTGCGTCGTTGAACGTGCTAAATAATTCTACCTGACTTTAAGCCTACATATATTTCCATGTTGAAGACACAGTGATTGTTGCCGAGAAATACTAAGTCTCATAAATGTGATAGAGAAGCGCACGCGTAGGAACGTCTCTGGCTGCTAATCAAAATTGTTTCGAATTGCGTTTAGTTGCAGAGCGTGAGAAGTAAACATTTACGACACTCGCACGCGTTCTGTTACCGCTTAGGCCACCCTGCGAGTGCGCGGAGAGATCTGTATTAGCGAACGTTATAATAAATGAGCATTATTTATTTCTCGATCGTATTTATATATTGTTAATTGTAGCGAATTTTAAATAGTGATTTACGGAAGTGTTATCTGGTGCTGAATATTAATATATCTCTGCCGGTGCAGCGGCTCGAATCGAGGCGTCGTTAAGAAATTGGGGTAGGAGTCCAATTACGAGGGCGGTGCATATTTTCTTTTAGAAGAACAATTTTAATTAACTCGGTAATACATCGATTTCAATAAGAGTCGCTTGTTACTGGCTTCTTACGAACTGGTGATTTATGTGCACAAATCGCTATCGTCGATTATTAGCGTGATCAAGTCCACTCGGAATTGATGTATATTACCATGGCAATTAAAATAATTTATCAGCGACACGTGCGTGAAACAAATTAGCATTGTTCAATTATTGGTTCGAAGTCTCCCGTTTGGACGTTCGGTCTACTCTCGTGTGTTTATGCTAATTATCCTGAATCTTTGATTCTCGATTCGACCCGGAAAATCGGTCGTTACGCTCCGTAGCTATGAATAATTGATTGCGCGCGTATCGCATATATTATTAATTCCAATGATTGTGAATGTATTTTACTTGCGTTTGCACGAGACCCACGTTACTCCCCTCGATTTTCGTTCATCTTTTTCTATTGTATTTTGTTATCGAAGCATTCCCACAGTTTAAGTAGTAGAGGAAATAATTACCGACCGGCATTTAAACACGCGTTGTTCTGATGCATTAAAATATTACGACGGGATACTTTACTATTTGTATGTCGAGGGACCTTTAGGAAGGTGGACAGATTTAAGTAAACGACACACACATATGCACACGTATGTACGCGAAAGTAATTAATTGAATCAAAAATAGGGTGTGTCCTTAAAAAGTTCAATTAAGTTGTCAATTTTCGTGCAAATCAGCCGGAAATACATTACCAGTCCCGTTGACGATGATCTGCCCCTCTCGTCCACGCTAGGTACACGAGGATGCTCGACGAGAGGGATAAACGTTATATGAAAACGCTTTCGGTGTTTTGTGACGAACAGGGAGTCCTGTATGAGGCTACATAGTTATAGCACGGTAAGCAAAAGAATCCTTTGCACTCGATGTTTCTTTCGATGTATGTTTACGTAAAGGAGTCGGAAATATAAAAATTAATTTCGAAACGATTCGACGTACTTTCCTTTGGTTCGAAATAAATTAGATTAAGTGCACGAGGATCACGCCGAATCGTGTTATTAGTTCCGGTACAATTTCATTTTTGTTATTCTCATTTCTTTACATTCGTTAAACTTTAATTCCTTTTACGTTCTGTTGGCAAAGTGTAAAAAAAGGAGAACGACCTCTCGTATTAGGTACAACCTCTGGTCCTTGGCAGTGATAAGTACACCAAAAATGGGCCGAAGTACTGTTATTTGTCTGATTATTGTGTACAAAATAATAAATAAAAATGTGTATATAAATAAAAACTGGTATTGTTAATTTATCTATCCTACCCGTCTTCCCTGACAACTCTAACGACTGAGTAAATGAATCTCCGATATTTGCAATATTAAAGCTTCGCTTTCTTTTATTGTATCCTTATACATAGTTCGAGTATATTAATCTATATATATATATTTATATATATTTATTTATATATTTATATTTATGTTCATATTTATACTTTTACGTAGTCGTATGTATATCCACATCGCGTCTAGGCGTGTTTAATCCCCCCCGTGATTTTCATTTCATTTATTTGTACGCGTATTTTGTAAATTATAAAGTAAATAGTGTCGTGTGTAATTGTCGGTGTAATTCGCGGATTCGTGTGTGCGTATCTTCTATGCGTGTCTATTAATACATACGTATATACAGAGTGTCGTTCATTCTTAAATATTTTAATAAAACATCGTCAACCAATAATTTATTTCGCTTAAGCTACACATAATGGGAATCAGCGTACTTGTTCGACCCCCCTTTTCCCTTAAGTATATCATGCATGCATCGCGAAATCACATCTTCGTTTCATTATATTCAATGTTTACACTCACCATTTCTTCGACTCCTGATTATCTCGCTATCTCTGTCATTCCCACACACATAACAATTTCACATGCGCATGTCTTACCTCCTGTTCGTTCGAATTACATAGTTACGACGTTACGACAAAGTCTCACTCGTTAAACAGCTCTCGCGAAGACTAAGGACACCCGAAGCGGATCACAGTCTGTCTCTGCACTCGTTGAATCTTACAACTTTACAAGCCAAACTTCCGGAAAGGAAATCGCAATTGAAAAGTGGAATTCAAAAGATTACGTTAACGTCCACGAAGGCTCCGATTCACGTGAGTAAATCTTAAATACACATGTCACGTGCATAATTTACTGTTGATTTACTTATTCGGGAAGAGTTTCGTACTTCCGGTTTTGCGCTCGTGTCCATGTTGCTAATTCGTCTTCTGTTATTATTGAGTACAAAAGGATTCGTTAGTCGAGCCTTCGGGACGAAACGCAAACTTGGTCCGAATTAATTTATGTATTTTGTACGAGCTCCAGTGTTCTCAGGATAAGAACTTCGCACTTTACGCATTGACCCTTTCTTGGCTGCGTCCCGTTTTTATTAACTGTTGAGCACGTACTCGTTATCAAAAAGAGTAATATTAGCAAAAAACTAACTGCGCTTCTATTTACGTTACGAACTTCGAACAATAGTAGATTCGAAAGAGTGTCAACGTTTTATGCTAGACTCGTACTACGTTATGAAAGATCGTGTTTCAAAGGGTTCAAGTACAATTAGATAATATCGTACGTGTATATAAGTGAACTTTATCTTTAATTTACGTGAAAATTCAATCGCAGAACACTGGAGAATCCTGTGAACGATTTCTATTGTTATTTGAATTTGAATCTTCCCGTTACTTATTATTATTTACATATCAAGATATCGAGTGACTTTGGGATTAGAAAAAGAAAATCTCTTTGGACGCAATTTCGATCCATGCGATCGCGCGGAACAATTTTTGGATTTAACGTTACTTTTTCCTGTTATACTCGCGGTTATTCATTTTATGATGCAAAGGACAGTAACGCGAAAGGATTGTCTGATCGAAATCAAATTTAAATGATCGTTCACCTGCCCAATACACGGATCAAACAAATCTGTCTTTGCTATAGTTGTCTGTTTGTCTTTACATTAATCGCTTATTAATACGTTGAGTAAAATTTCATATGTGGAATATTGCATCTAAATATAATTATTACGTATATAACTGTAGTTGAATTTTGCGCAAGATTACTTTGAAACGTCGATTGCAATATGTAGAATCAGGGATTCTTTATATCGTTTATAGAATGATGTATAATTGTTGTATCGTTAAATCGAGTGATTAACATCAGGAAAGAAGTCAAAATATGGATTCAATAAATTGGTCGTTCTTTTTTTTTAATCTAAATATTGGTCAAATAAAGTCATATCGAAAAGTCCGGCAATCACCCGTCGAACGATACAAAAAATGATATGCCAAAAGACACCTACACTTCGAATTTAATACTTACGCCGGGATTGTATCGATGATCATTAAGATTGTTCGTTACTGTATACTTTGCAAAAGACTTGTATAAAAGACACCGACGATCGCTCGTAAATAAGGCAACGATAATGGCAACTGGAAAGAATGGAATCAATGACTCTTTGACAACCCTCGTTCGAAATTGTAAAATGGCAGTTATCAGTTAATCTATTCGTTAGATTACTCTCTTCCTCTCCGCGGATGCTTCTCCCTTCGACGTCTCTCGAGCTTTAAGCTAAATAGAATAAATACTGGAAGAAAGAAGTATGTCTAGGCTAGTGCCTCTCTCGTTACGACGGTGATCCATCGCTTGGTAGGCCTTGCCAATAAAGCATTAATAATTATATAGATACTTTCTCACCGCAACCTGACAATTCTAGTTGTACCACATAATTCACACTAATTACGTAATCATAAGAAATTAATTCGTCGAGAAAATATAAAACGATTAACAAATAAGTAATATAGACTCACGTGAAGTATACTTATTCTAGCGTTAATGTTGAATGCACAGAGGCAATATTTTACGTGTCAGGTTGAGGAGAGGTATCATACCTAATGAGTTATCTAACTTTTTAACTAGCTTGCGATTGTATCACTGGAGCACCTCTGTGTAATACCGAAGCAGGTCGCGATTTCCGACCACCGGCAGTAGCCGAAAGGGTGGTTGGTGGTTGCTGGATAGGCTGCTGTGCTATCTGCTGAGCTATCGCCGATTCTCTCTTCGGCACCTCCGGTGGTGATTGGAGCACGTCCATATATTCGCGAATTAAATTCGCTATTTGATGTGCCTGCAATCGAAAAGACAATTTGAAAATAAATAAACTAAGACACTCGTACTGATTTTTAGTAGTAGTAGTTTACAATGTACGAAATGACTCTCGTCTTTCTTTAGGGCAATGGATCCAAAGCAGAAATTGAAGATGTGCAAGAAATTTGTCAGAGAGCAGAGGATGAAAATAGTCGAATTTTATTATAAAAGCGAAGGCTCAATAGAGATAACGAAATTTGCGTGTTGCAAGTATTTTATGACAGAACATCCGCCCTCGGAAGAGTTGATAAGAGATTTGGTCGACGATTTCGAAAAGAAAATGAGTCGTATGGTGGATCTACGTTCCATGGACGATGTTACATTAAACTAAGAATAAAATTTGATTTCTACAATATGACTGCTAAATAAAATCAAACATAATTTTTACTATATTTTCTAATTTTTAAATTAGACCAACCGAAAAGCTCTTTTATTAAATAAACTTGAAACTTAAGTTACCTGGGATGTCGTAAGGATAACTTTGCTCTGCTTCTTATCAGTACCAGTAATAATCATCAAACAACTAACAGCTGGGCTATAACTGAGAATACTACTGTATTCATAGGTACAGAGTGTGTTCCTGGAACGATGTTCCAGAAGGTGAAGACCTTGCTGATCGACGGCCAGCCACAAAACGCGTGGCCAGTTCGAAGTAAACGATTGCATCACGTCGAATATCGTGGCTCTGTGCAATGGCCACGATTGAATTAGATTCAGGAAAGCCTTCTTCGCCTCGGGCGGCGACATTCCTCGTAACGATTGATGGTGTTGAAGTACACCTTCTATGCATAAATTCGGAACCAGTCTTGGTGGTAGGCAGTGACTCGATATAGTTCGGTATTCGTGATCCGATACGGTATCTTCACAATCGCCAAGCTCCAATTGAGCTTGCAAAGCTGTTAGCATCATCTGGAAGAAGATCATCGATTCGAAGCAACGATCTACAGTATTTTTTTTTAACAGAGAAAGAAATTACTCACAGCTTCTTTCTCGGTGATAGGGAAACGGTCGGCACGTAAATCGTGCAACACTTGATGGTATAGCAGCTCCTTCTCCACTGGATCGTCGAGATTCATATATTGATCGAGGAACAAATGTTTCTTAAATAGGAAGAAGTGATGTGCGTGTTTTCTCTGAGCTTGATTCTGTTGTGCGTTCGCCGTTCTGTAACGCTCCCATTTCGACATTACGTCAGCGATCTTTTCTTCCGGTATCAGAGCTCGTTCGGTCGGTCCTAATACCTCGTAGATAGCGTATCCTATAAATAAATAATTAAATCGTAAATGTACATGTAAGTCGTATAAAGATAACAATACTGACAAAAGATAATTTTCAGTCAGTTTCATTTTTATTTACCCATGGCGGTTTCTTCCAGACCAATCTTCGTCTTGATAATCTCCATAACGTCCCTCGCTGTGGCGGATGGATGGAACTCGACGGCGTGGTACTGGCCATCCATGAAATGGAATCTCGCATAAATAGGCCTGCGATTTATCGTGCACATAATCTCCTCCCTGCTCGGCGGCCATTGCCTCCGCCTGGTGCCTTGCGTCTTGTAAAGGCACTTTTCAGCGAATCGCGCGTATTTCCCTTCCTCAGTAACATAATCACTGGCACACCGTTTCAAGTGCGCTATCAGGTATTTCCGTATTACTTTCTGCGGGGGTAAAATCACCGAACAGGCCAGAGATAGTAACGCCCAATGCCTGAGATTCACCCGACTGTTGGGATCAGGATGATCGGTAGTCTGTTTGATCAATTGAAGATACAGTTCACCCAACAGGTTCTCCTTCCTTATGCAGCGTTCCATCACGGTTTGTATCAAGTTTACGTGTTCATCTTCTACCCTGCGGACGGTGTCACCGTTCTGTCCTAAGCCGGCGTAGGTCAAAATTAATTGGAACACGTTGAGTGCAACTTGTTCGTCGGGATCAGGCAGTTTCGACAGACTCTGAGGCACGGCTTGCCTGCTAAATGCCCAATACGCGTACGGGAATCCTTTGTACGTCTCACCATGATCGGTCGCGCTGCCGTGTTCCTGCCTGAGCTTCTCTATTCTGTGCTTGGACAATCTCCTCAAAGTGTTCCTCAAGAAACCGCCCCCGGAGTCTTGCGGCTTCCTCAATATCTCCGCATCTACCAGCGTTCGTCGACAATTAACTAAGTTGTGATAAAGTCTAATGCGATCTTCGTTAGTGATGCACTTCAATTTTTTAGTAGGAACCTCGTTCTCCGTAATCCAGCCAGCCAACGCCGGACAGTAACTAACAATCAGACTACCTATCTCGTTCTTCTGCGCTGTTTCGAAAACGAAACACTTGTGCGAGCTGTCGGGATTATGCCGAAGAAGGGACAACGTTATAAAAGAATCGCTCGGGTCCAGCATGATGCTCTCCACGTCTTGATAACGGTACTCTGACAATACAAACTTGTCGTCCGGTTTGATCAACATCAAACCGTCGCAGTTGATGCCCAAAATCAACTGGTTGCCGTAAGACCAATAGCCTCGATAAGTAACGTTGAACATAGTCGTACCGTAGAGAGGGTACTGCATCACGCAAGACAAGTATAACACCTTGGCTGCGAGTTCCTTGCGGCCGGCGCCGTACTGTCTGTGCGCCTGAGCTATTATCGGCACCCAAACATCGTCTCCTCGGGCTCGACTGATTCGATAAGGCAAGAAACTGTCTACCTCGCTGTAGTAATCTAAACGATCGTTATCCTTCGGATCGCCCAGAGCGACTTGCGCCTGCAAGCCTGCTAATTGAAGCGCCACTTTTTCCGATACTGGAAAGTCATCGCACTTGACGACATTATATACGGCTTGAGCGTACAGCATGTTAACTTCGACAGGATCCTGAGATATTTCGCGTGTGTTTCGGAATAATCTCCGTTTGAACACGAATCGATTATCACCGCTTCCCAGAGTGGCATTGTTCCCACGGCGTAACGTTGAGAAGGTCGACTGCGCTGTGTTCAACTTGCACTGTTTCATTTCCCAAGCAGCAATAACGTCGTACAGGTAATCGTGTGCCCTAACGTGTTCCTCGCCGTCCGGTCTGCTTTGGTAGATCGCCCAGCCTTCCAGGGATCGAAGCCCTAATTTTTCACCTAATTTGGCAACAGCATCGGCGGCCGTGTCAGTCGGATGTACATCGATCGCTTTCGTTCTGCCATCCAGGAAGAAGAACCGACAAACTATGGTGCCTAATCGCCTCATCGCGGCGATCTCTACCGTCGACGGCGGATGCTGTCTACACGAAACCTTCATGTTTTTGCAATTGTCCACGCACCATTGTACGTACTGACGAAGTTTTCCCTCGAGAGCCAAATTCTTCCTCAGAAAAGACACGAAGTATTTATAGAGCAGTTTGCTCGGCTGGAAAGCGACGATTGCCAAACAAAGCAATAGCCACACTCGTTCAGCCCACTCAGGATTGGGATTGTTAGTGGCTTGTCTCATACATTGTACGAAAATTTCGTCCCTCAGTTCTTCACGCTCGATTCCGTACCCAATTATACTCTGAATAGTCGCTATCTCTTGGTCCAGCTTCATCTCTCCTCTTATGTACTTGCAAAGGTCTCTGAAGACCGAACAAGCCACGTTCACGTTATCAGGATCATACATATGAATGTGCGAATTCGGTATAGTGGATCCTTTGTAATAAGTCACCATTTCGTACTTAGGAATATACTCCACGCTCTTCCCACGAGATTTCCTGGTAAGCGTAGCCATTATCGTACCTTCCGGCGATCTCTCGTGACTGTTGAAATAATTCTGCGCGAATTCTACGATGTCGTGATAAGTGACCTCGTTGTCAGGCTCCTTTTTATCTTCCAGTTCTTGAAGCTTACGCTCCACTCTGCATTTCCGTCTCTGTTCCCTTTCCACTGGCGGCTGTTGAGACTGTTGCGACGGTTGCTGTGGTTGATCGTGTCCATTCTGCTGCTGTTGAGGCACCGGTTGATGATGATTATGATGCAAGTGGTGACTATTCGAATTCCTGGACTCTGGTCTGGAAGGTGGACTTCCGGCTATCGGTTCTTTTATCACGTTATTGTTCGGTACTGGCGGAGGCGAGCCACAGGATTCGCCGTTGACTAATGATCCGGAATTTCCATTCACCAAAATCGGACTGCTCGGACTACTCTCGTCACGTGGTAAAACGGATTCGTATATTGGCTCCCCGTTGTCGGTAGACGAGTCACCATTCATCGTCAAACTCGTAGCAGGGGGCGGAGGAGGCGGGGGAGGCTCCGTGGGCTCTGGAAGACTCGGCTGACCCAATTTTCCACTGGTCGCGCCAGGTATTCTTTGTTGCGATGCTTGCTGAGGAGGTGCGGGTGCTTCCTGTCCATTAGGAGTGTTTGCTTTGGACTCTGCTTTCGAATTCTTCTCTATCTCCTGTTGGATCACGGTTTCTAGTTCCACGTCAAGATCTTCTATCAGTTCATCCATTTGCTCGCCGATTTCTTCTATTATCTGATTACCCTTCGTCGACTGGACGTCAGACAGGAAGGAGAACAAATTGTCCAAGTCCACGGACTGCAAGTCCGATGCAGCCATTTTCGAGTTCATTTGTTCTGCCATTTGTGATAATGCCGCGATTTCCTCCTGCGCTTTTCTGCAAAACGGAATTAAGCATACGATAGGAAACATTGATACGCATAACTTAACTCGATATATTCGAGATCGATGATTTAACAATGACGATCGATTTCGAATCACAAGTATCTTGTACAATTAGTCTCGAAGCGCACAGAATTAGTTAGGTGCTTGTGCATGTGGATTGCTATAAAAATACATTTATCTATGCTGAAAGCGATTATAATTTCGTGACTGTCATGCTGTGAGGTTCTTTACTTCCTTATTCGAACTACCGACGAACTTACCCGGCTTCCATTCCGACAATACCGTTGTACTGTGCGCTACAAAGGACACAAACGGAAACACTATTAACGCACAAACGAACGATGGATCTCCTCAGATTCCCGCGGCAGTTCGTATACTAAGCATGTACCCGTGATATTGAACGATTATAAAAATACTTATTTCGTTATACCTTTGACTTTCTTCCAGAGCTTTCTTGTCCTCCATCAATCTTCTCTCCTCCTCCATTCTCTCCCTCTTCCTCATCTCCTCGTCTACTCGCCTCATTTCCCTCAAGGCTGTCGCGACCTCCCTCGCAAACACGCCGCGCAGATGACTCTGTATCACGATAGCCGCTCGTCGTTTCCTAATGAACATTATTCTCAGCTTCCAGCCTCGGTACGCGTGTTGCACCTTTAACGCAGCCTCCTTTACGCGTTTATATTCTACAGACGAGGAAACAGATCATTCGATTCTAATACAAATAAATTCTCATCAATGACCAATATTAAAGAATGAACTACTTACCTCGACGAACAATGAACCCTCTCCATATTTTCTGTATCATAATAGCATTACTAGTGACCATCTGATTCCTACAATCTTCTAACGGCTCGTGCACGTAACTCCTCAGAAACACTTTGCTGTTGCCTATCTGCCATTCGGTCTCCGGTATACCTTGATTACTGATCAAACATCTGACAGCATCTTTTTCGTTCTGCATTCGCGACACCCGTCCTTTGTCCAGGCAACGATATCTCGCTATGAAATCATTGAACGGCATATGTATGGGAAAACCTTCCTTCCTGATTCGTATTATGTCCAACATTCCCAAATACTTCAGCTGATCCAAAACCAGTTTCTCGTCGTAGTGATTCGCAACCTTCTGCATGTTAGGTTTGATGCATCTCGCGTACCACGGGGTAGTGGCTTGAAGAACGTCGACCAGAGCTTGCAACTGGTGGCGGAACGAATCGCAGAGGGTCGGCTTGCCCTTCGAAGTGCCGCGAGACATGGTGGTCGCATTTCCGCTCGCGCGAGCCACCGTGCACCCGAGGAGATCTTGATAGACCGTGATCTCTTGAACGAACTCGTTCGTGCTCCTGGACATAAAGTCGAAGAACACGTCCTGTTGCACATCGCGGTTCTTGTCCACGAATCCCTCGACGGTGTAAGTGACGCAGCCTGCGTAGTGTTTTACGCCGAACTCCGTTTCCCATTTTCGTCGATCGTCGCCCTTCACGTAGCACGGGTGACTCTCAAATTCGGCATGCAAATTGGTCAGGTAAGCCAGGTCCGAACCTTTCGGCATATGGCACTGCTCGGTGAGTAACTTAAGAACACATCGTGGAGGTTTCTCGATTAATTCCAGGCACATGGTGTTGTCCGTGAAGGTGATATGGGAGTATTGGATCTCTTCCTGTCGGTACTGAAATTCGAAACGCGTTCCACGTGTTACGGCAAACGGTATGGAAGGACGAGCGTCACCTAATCAACTATTTTTTCAATTTTTTTTTAATCATTAAACTATCGATGAAACGAACGAGCCGATATAGTTACGAAGTTACCCTCACCACCTTATCGAGGTCAATTTGATTTCAGTCTATCGGTTACGTAACAAACAAGGTGTTTCATCCTATCGAGAATCAATCGTGTCACATAGTCGATTAGGTATATAGGGAACACAGACAGGAATGGCTGCTGGAGACGACTTACGAGTTCTTGCTCCAACGCGAACACGTAGTGATTGAAAAACTTGTGCAGCTTCTCGTTCGTGTAATTGATGCAGAGTTGTTCGAAACTGTTGACGGCGAAGTTCTCGAAGCCGAATATGTCCAACACGCCGAGAAACCTCGAGCTGTCTTGCCCAGGGTTCGTGCAATTGTTTATGTGATTGATCAGCCAGGCGAACGTCCGCGAGTACAACGCCTTCGCCATCGCATGACGATTTTCACGGGCTTCCTGCACCTTCAACGGTATCTCCGTGATGTTGCCTCGCACATTTATCTGTCTGATGAGCACCACCTTAGTCAAATCCTCGACCTGGAGCCCGAGCAAAGGAGCCACCGTGTTCACGATGTCAAGGTCCTCTTTAGTTAACTCGCACCGCTCTCCGTCCACGTCCTCGAAGCTTAAGTTTCCCAACCAGAGAATCGCGGAGAGGACTCTGAAAATACCCTCGCACATTTCCGGCGCGACCTATAAAAACGAAAGTGCGGCTCGATTTGGCAAGGATAAAATAAGTACTCGTTACCGGCGCGGTTTATACAACAATCGATTGATAACATTTTCAATCAATTATATCATTCATGCGAGATGGTCATTTATGCGAGAACGTCAATCATCCGAACTAATTGGGAGATGGAAAATCAACGTTCTTTCGCATTTCATTAATGTATTACATTAGACAGAGGTTTGAAACATATCCTATTGATATGGAGAATCTGTAATCGCGTTGAGCATACCACTCAATGTATACAACCGATGATTACCTGTAATACGTTGAACGCAAGCCTGAGAGCGTCGAGCTTCTTGCTGTCGAATATTCCATCGATCTTCACGCATCCCGACTGATTCAAATACTTGTAATGACTGGCTGGCATCAGTTTGTATTGTTCCGCGAATTCCTTGTCTCTGGTCCCGGCCTCGACTAGCTGATAGAACACGTGGTAATTCCTCTCGCCGCCGCTCTGGAAAGTTATACGACTCTGCTCGAGCAGGTAATCCTGGATGATGCAACCCTTGATCATCCACTTGCTGTCGAAGCACACCTGCATGAACTTTCCAAACCGGGAGCTGTTGTCGTTCCTCACCGTCTTCGCGTTTCCTATTTTGTTTTTCCCAAAAGACATTCAGTTTCATTTTTTGTCATTGTGTCTGACGCATAGAAAAATTCGAAAAGTTTATTTTCCAGCGAAACGCTACGAGAAAGATCTGATGTTTTAATATTGGCGGAATTACGGGGCGGTGGAGAAACGTTTTCACAATGACGGCGGAGTTCCTAAGCGTTTGGTAGCGCTTACTGTCGAGGCACAAAAGCAAACGGTACAATTTTTACGACACCCCCTTAAATCTTTTGCCTCTCGTGACCCAGTTTTTACCCCTCGCCATTTAACACCTGACTCGTTCTCGGCCTCTTGACTCCGAGTAATGAATCCCTTTTATTTTTAAATGCCATTACGAATAACGTCCATCGACCTGTTTCACAAAGCTCTTTCCGTTTACATTCCCCTATTCTCAAACGATACGAGCATTGCGAAAAAGAAGGTTCCCCTTACTTTTTTTTTTTAATGAAATCTCACGGAACTCTTCTCTCTTCATAATTCAAAATTCTTAATCGCAAAATAAGCATCAAGCTAGTAATTAAATTTAATGAATGACATGATTAAAATTCGGATAAAATTGGATAGGTATAGTTAAAGTCGGTTTCACGAAGGGTAGTAGTTATACGCAGGCTAAAGTTTGTAAGCGAAAATTCGACGCGGCCGATAAACTGTGGCAGAACACAATTAACGGACTAAAATTGCTTATTAACACGAGGACTAATTATTACCGAAAGCCTCGAGGATGGTGTTCGCCTCGAGAATTTGCTGTTCCACCCACGTGTCAACGTTGCTGGTCACCGAGCAAAGGTACTGCAAGATGAATTTCGTGGTCTCGGTTTTCCCCGCACCGCTTTCGCCTGATATTACGCAGGATTGATTGCTCTCTGTGTCCTGGAGAGACCTGTACGCCGCTTCCGCCAACGCGAACACATGCGGCTCCAAAGAACCCATCTTCTGTCCATGGTATCGATTCACGTATTCCTGAAGATTAAAGGAACAACACCCCTTTGATAAAAATACTTGAAACAACAGGGTATAAAAATCGATTTCGTATCTGCATTATTTCGCAATATTTAAGTATAGTCTTGAAAATATTTTTATGCGAAAGCAAGTATTTGTTTTATTTGCCGGCACGATCTATTAGCTCGAATTACGGGTTAGAACACGCGACGGCGGCTAGCAATGATCCAATAGAAGATTCGAATTAAGGGCGGTCGGTAGGTGGGCTCCACGAACCTGGTAACCCGATTAATTGCAAGCGTCATTCGATAGGACATTCCACGACCGAGTTCCATTCGGACCCTTTCATTTACTGATCCTCTCGGGAAACCGTCTGCGTGTACATCGACGGTTCGATTTCAAACGCCAGTTCTTCACACTCGATATGACCGGCGCCGTGAAATGACCGAGGCTCTCCAAATCTTAAGTTCTCGTCAATACCATTCACGCTCTTATGACTAGTTCAAAAGGAGAGGAATTTTTACGGTCAATTCCCACTCTTAATTTCAATTTATATCGTCATTAATTATATGTGCATAAATCCGGTTAAAGTCTCTATTTAAAAATGGAATTTTTATTCATGCAAGGAACCTGCAACTTCTGGCTCGGGTTCAGACAGAAAAAATTCACTGAAACAGTTGACTGCACGAGTTTTATAATTTTTTTAACGAGGGGAACTTTGACCCCGAACCGTTCACCTATGATCCGTGCATTATGCACCTCGGCAGCTGGGTCCGCGGCTACAGCTAGTCCCGAGCCCGAAGTAGTGCAACCCAGTTTCGTGCCAGACGCGACGTGTCGGTCCTCTGCGCAACTCCGAGCGAGAGCGTTAATCCGCTAACCCTCGTGGCTCGTGAAAATTCATCGAGACGCTTGATCCATTTCCATAAAACCGCTAACGTATGCTGGACAGGATGTTAACGACCATGTAGGACAATCTTTGAGGATCGATTCCGAAAATCGAAACAAGGAAACGTCCGTCGGCTTTATTAAAATCCTGACAACGCTTATTACAAATGTTTGAATTTCTAAATCATTATATTAGACCAGTACAAATGTTCGTACACGATTTAGCTCTATCAATGATTCAATCATTTATTTAACGAAAAATTAAATATGTACGTTCGGTGAATTAGAAATGTAATCTTCAATCGCGATTGCTAATCAACTATAACATCTGTAATCGTCAATCGCATTAAATACGACTGTTCCATAAATGACGAACGCGTTTAATATTCAATTGATGCGGCAGACGTTTGCACCCACGCACGTAGCGCTAGATGAATGTGCAGCATGTTGAAAGATCGCGCTCGTTCAGAAGCTGATGGATGGCCAGTTCTATTTCTCATTTTTGGCAACAGCTGTGCAACGTCGAAGCAATTTCCGAACAAAAATTTACGATAACGCGGTAAGAGCTGTTCAAACATTGTTTTAAGGTCCAAGTAAAATTGTAGCCTTTAAAAAGCAAAACAATCACGGATAAGGGAACTCGTGTCTACCCGTGCCGGATGTATCCCTCGAAGGGAGCAGATAAGATACGTTCACGCCTGCTTCTGTACAACGGCCACCTGGAATTCGTTGCGGTTTGCTATTTTTACCGAAGGGCATTTATTTTCTCAGACGTTTTAAGGCTGCGGTTCAAGTTTATCTCTCGGTTAAGCACGCCCGACGATAATGTTCGAGAGTAACCGATAACGCGTCCTTGCCTCCCGATTCCATTCGCCAGCATCTGGATATTTTTTAGTTTTTAATGCATCAGGAAACTCTCTAATGATCATAAAAAATTGTTAACATTGTTTAACATCGATTCATGCTGGGTTTTTCCATTACGACAAAAGGGTGAACTTGAATTATTCAAGGCGACCCAGGAAGAAGGACGTTTTAAATAACACAGGCCACGATTTTCATTCCAGTTAATTCTCTCTAAAGTCAACATTTACCAAGCAATCCACGTCCCGGTTATACGCGCATGTTACGGTGCACAATAATTTCTACCCGCGGCCCGCGTTCAATTCCCTTGAGTGCACGCATTTTTGAAACGTCCCATAACATTGCGAGCGAAATCTCTGCGAATCCTCTCTCAGAGAAAAAGATAAAACTGATTGCAGGAACACCAGTTTCGTCAATAAATGGAATCGGCGAAACAGATCAAAATTTCATTTAAAAGATTCGTCTCGCACCTCTAGAAAATTCTCTTCATTCATGAGGTAAGACAAAACGACTGCTCCGAGTTTTCGCACAATACTCGGGGAGAAAGAAAAGCGGTGTGCGCATCGCGACTGTTTCGATTCGTGGGAGAGCGAGGATGAACTCGTGTCCCCGTTTATTGCTGCAGCTGCGACTGCGAAATCAGTGCACGGTTCGTCGGGTAGAGGCCACGGCTCGTGCCAGGACACCCGGGGTCGTGCTCACGACCCCTCTTCTCCGACGCCGCGGTGTCGTTGCCCGGTCGCGCGGCCGAAAGCCGAGTGGAAAACGAGGTTGCACCGCGTGAGGGTGGAAACAGAACCGTTTTCCGCAGCTCGTCGTCCCCCTTTTCTGGGTCGTTCGCGCGAAGTTCAACGAGACTGGTTAACCCTCCTGCGTTCTTCGAGATCTTCTCCTTTGAAACATACCCTCGACTCTCTCCCATACTCTTTTATGCCAAGTAACGTCACGTATACTGAATGCTCACACGAGAAATTCTTTTAACCAAGGGAAAGTATCGAAGCAAAGCGTACGGCTCCTATACAAGATTCTAATCTTACAAAAATAAATACAATTTTCCTCCAATATACTTTCCTCGACTAATAATATCTTCTCCTAGCTGGCCATAAAAATTCCCCCGAGTTATTTACGACGTAGCCAATCACGGAGTGTCAACAAATGGGATCCAACGGGAAACTCCTAAGACCTCTCATATTACTTTACGACTATACCTGCACCATTACTAAGCCCTGCTTGTAGCTTTCATTGTTGAATCACGTTTTTCTTTTCTTATACACGAAACACAGCGTCTTAAATTTTACCCCGAGCATCCGTTTACAAATCTGGACAGTTCGAAACGTCCTCAACGATAGGAAAAAAAACATGTCCTTCGCTGAAGTTTGAAAAATCAAGGAAACCTATTCACGAAGCGCACAAAGGAAGAAACTCTGCTAATTGAATTCCCTAACAGGCAGAAGATACGGTGAGAAAGGAGCATTCCCATTTGCATGAAAAGCTAACGAATCATCGGTCACGTGATCACGGGCTATTCTTCCAAGAGCCGAGACCACTCCAGAAAAAGGGGGAACGCTCCCGGTTTTCTCGAGCGAACAAAACCACGGCTGTTCAAACGTAAAACGAACAAGCTCCTCCGAGAGAATGGACCGATCCGTTTCCCGACAGGTCAGTCTGCATCTTTAACGACGACGACGACGATGTTTGCATACCTGGATCTTCTTTGACTGTCACGACTGATTACGTCGAAACACAGTCGTATCGATCGTCCGTAACGACGCGATGAAAGAGAGCTGGAAGAGAAGGATACACCTGTGCATACGTTACGCGTAGAGATAGGTGATATGGGCCGTGCAACGAGACGAGGGAATATCGAGATGCTCCAGTTTCTTTTGTTCTGCTATGAGAACGATAGAAGAACCGTTCTTCTATCCGATCGCATTCTTTCTTAAACCATTATCACGCCAAAGATTTTATAGAAAAATATAATGTATAAGAGGGGTATCAGAAGCGTATTCTAATTTTCTACAGGCGAAATAAATTGCTATCGAGATTTAATTTCCTAAATTGAAAATCCGCAGCCCATAATTCATTTTATTGACACGAAACACTAGAACCATCAATAAATTGTAGTGCTAAAAAGTGGGAAGATCAGGGTAGAAGCGAGAACGGAAATTACGCTGGCCTTACAGCCGCGATTAGATCTCTATCTCGATGGTCGACGGTTAATCAAAGCACGACACCGAGGAGAGGACCGATATTCAATTACCACAAAATTATCCTTACATGCTGAGACCCGGCTAACTGTATTCCCAAGTTTCCTCTTCCAGTTAAGCTAACGATCGACAGGAAGGGATTAGTGGGCACAGTTCCCGATGATTAGAAAACAATAAGCTCGGGTGTTACCTGGGAAACTATTCGACCACCCGTCCGCAGCAATTATACAGAATCTGTATTTCTCAGTGCTACAGGGATTTCATAAAACTGTATTTCGGAAAACTGAAACTGCGCTAATCGACTGGTTCCACGTCACTCCCACTGGGAATAAACGTATCTATGAATACTTTCTATTTGCGAAACTCTATTTTACGTTCGCGAGTGAATTTTATTCGAAGAAGTCGTTAATCGTTGCATGTGAATCGAGACGGGTACCGGACACCCTCGACATGAGGAAAGGACGAGGCTCCGAAGGCTCCAGGGCAACCACGACGAGTCTCCGAATCCGATGTTGCGCTCCAGCCCGATCAATAACGCGGGCGTGCACCACACCGAGCCACACTTTTCCTTCTTACCAGTCAGGGGTCCTCGCTCGGTACCCCCGCTGACCTTCACTGATCTACTGTATCCACTGTATCGCTCATCGGTTTCAAATTCTACAATCCCTATAATTTTTTATCCTTTTACATTTCTAAAAGATTTCAACTTTCTATATCTGAAATGTATGGCTATTGCAAAAGGTCCTTTATCTCGATAGAAAGTTTTTCGTTGATTAATTAATCGCTTAAAAGCTACGGCGGATAATTAAATTGACAGTGCGATTTGTTTGAAACGTCAAGCCTTCTTTAAAACGCGGCTCGCTTGGCATGTGCAACGAGAGTTCACAGAGTCAAAGGAACGCGATTGGAGTGGAGACACAGGTACACATCGAAACGGTTTTCTAGGGTTGGACCTATTACCTAGACCGCCCGCGGAAATCAGTCGAATTTAAAACACAGAGAAAAACTCTGCTAAGTTTCTTTTCGCCAAATTACAGAGGGGACTGTCTCAAAGGGATTACCTAACAAGCTATTCATTCCAAAAAGAATAATTCTTTTGTTTGGTACAATAAACGTCACAAGTGTACCGATCGTTGTAAACCAACAAATTGCATTAACAATTCTTCTCTGATATTGAAGCACAAATCGACGTGGCATAAAACTTGATAAGAATCCCAATTTCCATTTTATCATTTTCGTAATAACCAGCACAAATATTTAAAATATTTTGTTGCTGAATTTACGGTTTCCGGTTACCTAGTTCAGAAATAAAAAGGGAATTAGCTCTGGCGAAGCGAAAAGGGTTAAACCGCTGACTCGGAGCGAATTCTATTGTGCGGCCGCCACCGGTTTTTTTTTATTGCTTTAATTCGATTTAATCGCGCAACCCTTTCATTTTTTCCTCCGCACAACGCCCGTGGCACACGACGCGCGACGCACTCGAAGGGTCGTACCCGGTTCGAGGACCGTTTCACCGTCGTCGGCGACCCGTATTTATGTACACGAAGTGGCTGCCACTCGATCCCGAAATAAGTCCTCGGAGCCCGCGTACACCCTAATAAATTCACCCGAGGCTGATACGCGCGTTAACGCCGCCGCCGATGGTTTTAAGACCCGGTTGCCCCTCGCGCGCACCGAAATAGAGATTAAAAGCGACGACGCACCCGTTGAAACAGGAGGAAAAGTGCTGCGCCGTTATCGAACATGAAAACAGATCCTGTTTGAAAGGCTACTGATTTTCTTCGTTATCTCTGTTGCTTTTTAGGAGCGAAACATTTTAGGGCAGTAGTCATAATAACAAGGGGAACGCGTAATGTGTTTGTTTTAGATAATGGCAAGGAAGAAAAGAGTGATATTAGTATCTCCGCGGCTGAAAAAACGAATCGAACACGCACCGCAGTTGCCGATAATGTGGCGGGTACCCTGACCCAGAAATATTCTGCAAGAGCGGATCGGTCGTTTCGCGATATCTCTGCGAATATACGTCGACGCTTCCGTTTCCTGTTTTCAGGCCTAGCAATGCTAATACGATAAATACATCCTGTCGTCGCGCATTTCGCATATTATTTAAGAACGGACTGGACAAAATTATATGTGTACGATACCGTTTCAATAAAAATAGCATAGAGTCAGAAATTCGATCACGAATAATACTGATAATTAAAAGGCTTAATTGCTCCGCGATGATAATTTAAGTAATGGAAGTGTGATAATATCAGCGGCCAACTTTTTAATCGTCTACAAAAGCAGAAGTCAATTATTAGTCGCGCAGGGTTGGGGACCGGCACGTGCAGCCTTTTCTGTTCCTCCAGGCAGCCGCTGTTTAATATTTACTATTCCTTGACGGCACTTCCGGCTCGCGTTTAATGCAGGAAGTGCGTAACTAATCGCGCATTTTAGCAACAACGATACAACGCTTACCGTTTTAATCAAACATAGAAATTATACGGACCAATTATGCAGATCACTATGTATCAATTTTTATAATATATACTGTCGTATTGTAAAAATGATTTTTACTCACGTAAGTGTAGAAGTCCACCTCCTTGTACGGGTTCACAGCCACCAGTATGGATCCAGTGTACGTCTAAGAATTCTGAGTCAAGGAAATTATCGACTGAAAGCGGCGACTCGTTAAATCGCTGATGCATTCAACAAAGTCGTCCGCCTATTGAGGATGTATGGGCTGTATGTATGGGATGTATACTTAAATAATGCTAGCATGTTGAATTTGTTATTATAGGTTCCTATTACTATTAAAAAGCTACCTGCAAAATTTTAAATCAATTCATGGATTTTTTGAAAAATTATAGTGACTTAAAATTTGCATGTACTCTTATGGTAAACACAGTGAAAACTTTCTGGTGTGCATCGCCATATGCATACTATTTGGTGTCCAGGCGCGAAGTTGGAAGAAACAACTGACTTGAGGAAATACAAGCCTAAAAAGTTTGAAA